>NC_036249.1:22613057-22634964 GCF_002742605.1 Olea europaea var. sylvestris | reverse complement strand
CCAAAAAAAAAAAAAAAAAAGAAGTTTTAAAAACCAATCCTTACTAATTTTCTTTAAGACTCGAGGCTCCCAATATAATTAGGGTGATGTTATACGTACCGTTCATAACGATGTTCACTCCTCTCAAATGAACGGTAATCTACTTCTAATAAAATATAATTTATTCGAAATGCGTCTCTCTCCACGTGGGGGGATAGAATCATATTATGTACAATTAATACATTTCATATAATTATGCTTTTCACTGTACTCTCTTATATTTGATTAGATCTAAGATTATAATCCAAATGATCATTGAACTTTGTAAAAGTTTTTATGGGGTCATTGAATTCTAAAAATCATCAAAGTCATCCTTAGATTTTGTAAAAGATTTTCATGAGGTCATTGAATTTTAAAAATCACCCGTTCAGTGACCTTATAGAAACTTCATGTAAAGTTTAGTGATGATTTGAATAATTTTTAAAGTTCAATGACCTTGTAAAAACCTTTTGCAAAGTTCAATGGTCATTTGGATTATTATCTCGTCAGATCCAAAATCCCGCGTGTCCAAAGTAAAATTCATCTAAAATTGATACTTCCACCCCATCTTCAAAATCCACGTACACCAACTTCGCCCTTTTGACAAACATTCCTAGGGCACACAGAAAATCACGGCGTGAAAACACAGAGGGAAAAAAAGGATGGGGTCACGAGAGAAAGACCAAACGACGTCACACCATCCACTGCTAAGCAGCCTCGTTATACGTCCCACTGACAGCGTTGGCGGAGGAGGTGCCACCGGTGGCGGTGGTGCTGGAAGCGACTACGAACCAGGCGAGGTGCGTCGTGATCCGCTTCCGTACCCTCGTTCCGATCGATACGCTTCCGATGGCCGTGGTTTGTGTCTCTTCTATTATTACCTGATTTTGCTTTATTTGTTAGTATTCTTTCTTGACCGGGTGACCTATTTTTCTTATTATTTTTTTAACTATTATTTTCCTGTTTTTGTTTAGGGATTCAACGTTACCTGATTAGTGCAGAAATATTTGTTTTTATTTGGTTCTTTAATGATAGTAATTTGTGTCGAAATATGCAAGTACCATTGTTGTGGAATTTTGAAACAATGAAAATAAATTGGGTGCTCTATATGTTTCAATTTTGGGGCTTTATAGAGTTAATATCTTGTCTTGGGGTTTGAGCGCGAACTTGATGAGTTCAACAAGAGCTACTGAGGAGTATGCGGGCTACTCGAGTTTGAGCTCAAATTTAAGTCTGTAGCTCCATTCAAACTCGAGCAACTCTTGCTCAAAACTTCTAACCCCCAGTCTTTTCTCTTCTCAGATAAATAAACAAGCCTGAACTTGCTTTTAATATGAACACAATAAGAAGATATGTACCACTGATCTCCCTAGGAATACACCATATTTCTGTATTGATCTCTTGAAATAGTCCTGTTATACAATGCTCATCTTATCTGGCAGTTTGGTGATTTTACCAGTTATGCGTGTTTTATCGTCTTTTTTATATTGAGAAGAAATATGTTGACTTCTCAACATTATTAGAGTTCAATGTTGGTGCCCTTTATATTGAATTTCATTTATTTTACTTGAAAATCTTTTGGATTAATATACCAAATAAATGTTTTTTTTAGGAATTTTATCTATGAGAATGGTTGTGTAGAACATTTAAAATGCGTAATTGGCTAATGAGGCTTGTTGAGGCGTATGCCTCGTCGTTAGCCAAAAATATAAAAAAATATTTAAACCTTTGTTTGATCCCCCTTTTCAAAAACTCATTTTTAATCACACATTCTCCAATAAAGTAATTTTACACGTTAGTTGAATAATATATATTTTTTTTAATGACGCATTCTAAAAAAATACCATCTTAAAATACATTTTCCCCCAAAATGGGGCTTAAAACAAAGGTTAAGATGCAAAATAAGCTCATAATACATCATAAATAATCTTCAGAATTCAAAATAGAATGATTTGAAGTGTGCAAACAAACGAAGAAAAATATGTAAAGATGCTATTTTAGTTAGTTGGTGGGGGTAGTGGACTATTCCCAAAGATGATTAATAGGAGATTGTTGTGTATGTAGCTCATATAGAGTGGAATACAGGTTTACTGGATCAATAGGTTGATATCGGAGTGAAGTGAAGACATCATCCCCGTGGGGTTTAATTCACTGTTTCGTTGCCAGGGACGATGAATGGGTTGGCGTTGCCCCCGCGGTATGGTACAAGGTTTTTCTTGTACGGACCTTAAAGTCTTGTATGAGCTTGGGTTACTATAAATAATAATATTGTAACCCTATTTTTCATACTGAATAAAATTATCTCCGCTAGGCTTTCATGGACGTAGGCACACTGTCAAACCACGTAAACATTTGTGTTGAATTCTCTTTTTCATTTCTTTATTATTGTGCATAAAATCCAACAGAAACAATTTTTTTTTTTTTTAAATGTTTTAAGTGGGCAATGGGGCTATCCTCAAAATGGCTTAATCAGTGAACATGATTCGATTTGGGCGATTTGAGACAATTTTTCAAACCAAAACCAAACCACTTCAATTTGTAAACCAAATCAAATCAAATCACTTTTTCCAGTTTGGTTCGATTTAAGACTACGGTTTAACAAAGAAAAAATCAATATATATCGAATAAGTTAAATCATAAATATTAATATAAAATTTTACGTTAAAATATAAATAGTATCATTAAAAATATTACAAATGAAATTTCTATAATTCTAATTCTTATAATTTAACAACATGATAGAAATATTTTAACCTCTTAATCAATACTAATTATCGCAACATCTGTAGTTGTAACACAATTCATACTCTATAAAAAAAATATAGTACATGAATTCATTGATTATAGTTAAATGGTATAAAATAACTAATAAAGAAAATGAATAGAAAGATCAAATACGATAATACATTCTATAGTTTTTTGTGAATCATTCAATGCTTCAATCCCATCCAATATCGAAGAATCACTGCAGGTGCATTCAATTTTTAGGACAAATCACCACCTCAACCATATTTGCACTCAACTCAACTAACTCCCTCAACAAACTCCTAAATGAATCAAGAATTCGACCACTAGTCAGGAGTATTGACTTAGAAACAATTGTGGATATTTGAATAGCTAGCACATCTTTAGCAATTTTAGGGACAACACAAGTACCAATAAAATATAGCAAACAATTATCTAAAAAAGGGATAAATTGACTTGAAAATTTAGGCGAAATTCTTGAAAATTATTAGTATAACGAAAAGAAACATGTAAGTTTGAATTAAAATTTAGGTTTAGTTATTTAGTAAATTATAATGGATGATCGACAACTATAGTTCAATAGCAGTTGTTCACCACTTCACTCAATTTAAGGATTTTACATTCACATTTGTGATGGTGGATGTGTATATTGTTATGATTTAATTAATTGGGATGAATAGTTGTCTATTTAGATATTAAGTTTAATGAGTTATGTCTAATATGGATGTATTTTTTTAACTAGGATGTAATTAATTTTAATTGGGTTGGATAAAAGTTAGATTAACTTATTTTCAGATTTTTTTGGTGAACAGTTTGCAAAAGTTGAAATCTATACCAAACCACTTTGAAACAGTTTGGTTCGATTCAAAATCAAAATATTGATGGGTCCATGTGGACCCAAACCAATAGTTCAAAAAAACGATTTTCAGTTCGATTTTGACAATTTCGTTGTTCAGCACTAATTAGAATTTTAGGTTTTTTGGGCCATAAGCCTTAAGGGGGTGCTATGAGGCATGTGTCTCACAGAATTGCCTTACGAGCAATGCCTTGAGGCTTTTTTTGCACGTCTCACTTTGAGGCAGTCCTTTAGGCGACTTTCAATTGGGGTTTTTAAGACCATGCTGGCGTGTGCTAATTCAGAGATTATCTGATTGTCATTGTTTTGCTAGTGAATTGTCTAGGTTATGTAACAGTGTGTGTCTGAATTTTGGCTAAACTATTGTCATTGCTTTTAATTTCGAAACTTAAGATGATAATTTTCTAGGATATAGGAGTCTTTATCATGACATGTATGCGGTCGCCTATTACATATTTAGGCTAAAATGCATTTAGTTCAATTTAATGCTATTATGAGGAAATGGGCATATATTAACACTAATGTTTTTTTGATACTGCATTCTTTTATGAATTTCTTCTTCCTCTTTGATATCTTGTAAATTATAGCGTTTAATTCAAATTTTACGAGTCCGTGAATATTTTTGGAGTAATTAATGTCAACTAATGACATTTGCTTTGACATACTTTATATGTAAAGCAGTCTGTTTCCTCATTTTCAAGGATTAGTGTGCTTGCAACCCTCTTTGCCAGTGCCTTGTGTTGTGCATCAGAGCAATGTCCCTTATGGACTACTGAATGGTGAATGAATTTTGCTGTTGTTATTTTCAGCCATGAATGTTGCCTGGTGCAAGAACTTGGGTATTGAGGAAGGCATGTTGGTGTGGGGTTTTAAATGATAACATGACTGTGGCAAATGAGTTTTGAACTAATGGTATTACTTCATTGACAAGCCATGTGGTTATACAAATATGTTTGATGCTCTAAGGTTATGGTGAATGTGGTATATGTTGTTTCTTTTCATGGGATTAAATTTTGACTAGCCTTGCATCTCAGTTGAAAGTAAGGTGTGCTGGTCATGTAAAAGTTTTCATAGAAGACGTCCTGTTTGGTTTGAGCATTCAGATACAACTAACAGTAAATCTGATAGTTGTTAAAATCTCTGGTAAGTTGGGGGAGAATATAAGGATGATGAGGGGTGAGGAATGCAATTGCTACATAAAAGCAGATATGTTGGCTGCTGATTATATCTGATTTGAGTTGGATTCTTACCTTTGGAAATGCCCTTCCTTGAAATTCAGGTAAGTAATAAATTTCTAGTCCGATGAAGTTTGGGTTGATCAAAACTAAAATGTTTGAAAGGTTAACTGTGGATTAATTGGGCTGTTTAAAGGAAAAAATTATGTGAGAGCAGACAGAATTGTGACTAAATGGATCACATTCTTTTGTACAGTGTTTTCTGGATTCACTTAGATTCTGAATTTTACATGGAAAATGGAACCATAAATCTGTAGGTATCTTGGCAAAGATTGGTTAAATGGGCATCGAGCAGATATTTCTTTCGTTTCTTCATTAATGTTTGGTACGATTTTGTTATCTGTTTTGGGTACGCATGGTTCATTTTCACTTCGGGTATCTATGACCAAAGATCTTGGATCTAAATAATTTGGGATGCTATCAACGGTGTGCCTTTGAATGAACATGCGTAAACTCTGTTTCTGCAATTGGAATAGTGAAGTTTCCATCTGAATGTCACCCTGGTGTATAACCAAGTATTGGCTTGGTCATCATCAGTGAGTTCTGGCTTTATATTGCAGGGGTGTCTAGAGATAACTAATTTTTAGTGCTTAATGGTTGTCATATTTGATTCTGCCATCCAATTTAGTAAAACTTAGCTTGTTTTTGACCCAAGGATCTTGAATCCTGATCTTCTGAGGTGTGGATAATTACAGTGTTTCTTGTTTGGTTCAGTATTTTACTGGTAACATCAACACATACTTGGGAAGCGATTTCAAGGAAGTTATTGGCTGGTTTTTACGCTCTTCTACACTAGTATCTTATTTCTTAGTATTTTTGACAAGGAGATTCTCCCAGTTGTGGTAAACTGTTTCTTGACATACTTCAATTTGTCCTTCGCTTTTCTTGGGTTGCACATTGGCTTGTATAGGACACTATTCTTAGGTGACTTGTACTCACGTGATTGGGTGTTTATAGCTTTGGGCTTCACTGGCTTTTTTCAGGTTATAGAATACGTGCAGGCTCTGTTTCACCTGTGCGACGTAGGGATGCAGATCATCGCTATAGTACTGGTTTTGATCATTCTGGTGCTTCATCACGTGGTCGTGGATTTGGAAATGGGAGAGATCTTGGTAGATATCGTGATCACTCCCCTCCTTATGGCCGTGGGAGGGGTGGTGGCAGGTTTGGTAGAGTGTATGACCGGCCTGGATATGGTCCTGGACCTTTCAGAGGTGAAGGTTTGACAAGAAATAATCCTAATGTGCGCCCAAGAGAAGGAGACTGGGTTTGCCCAGATCCCTTGTAAGTCCTTCCTTTTCTCTTTTTGCTCTCTTTGTACTTTTTTACCCTTGCCTTTTGACTTGATCTTTCTGGGATTTTACTTAATATGCTTTTGTCTTGGTAAATTAACACGTTTGAGCAAAAATCATTGCGCATTATCTGTTGGAAGATACGTCTGCAGATTCATTTAATCCAATATTAATTTGGAGCATCACATGGAAATAAGTTGTTTTTAAGGATGTCGTGGTGCTTTATGCGTGCAGTTGCATATTATGTATCCCTCAAGTTATCATACATTTTCTCCAAGAATCCCACATGTATGGACAAAATTAAAATTAAAATATTTGAAAAAAAAAATAAAATCTGCTGGGCATAAACAATGTGCATTTATGATTTGCTATTATGCAACTAGTCTTTCTCCTGCATGAAGTTTCATTTTTGTTCAAGAAGACCATTTATGCGTATAGTCTTGGTACCAGGTTCTCATTCTACTGAAGTTTGATAACCCCTACCTGCTGATCTTTCAAAAGGGATCTTCTCTTTTGTTTTTCTGCACGCGTGTGCTTGGTGGGAGGAGGAAATTTCTCTGGCATTTATTCACAGCTGTGTTCATATAGATTTAAAACTTGTGGAGGCAAAATGAAACAGAATTTTTCTTAGCATTTGAGATGTGGCGATAGGGAAATGGAACTATGGGGTTTTGCATTTGTTTTATTCTTTCACATTCCCAAAGACTGTTTTTTCTAATATTAGCAACCTACTTTCTTACGTCTAAAGCAGTTCCTTTGATGTCCCAGATGTAAAAACTTGAATTTTGCTAGGCGTGAGCACTGCAACAACTGCAACAGGTTCCGTTATGCACCTTCTGGGAGTCCGAGGAGGGGATATCCCGGTCCCCCGCCTCCTGCTCGTCGTTTTCCTGGTCCTCCAATGGATCGTTCTCCTGGAAGGATCATGAATGGCTATAGGTCACCTCCTCGTGGTTGGGCCAGAGATGGTCCTCGAGATTTAAGAGCTGCCCCCCCTCCCAGAAATGAAGGCAGATTCCTTGAGCCTCCAATCCGTAGAGATGAACCGGATTTCCCTGTAAATGACTTCAGGGATAGATACAGGTTCGATAGACCAATACCACTAGATTTGGGCCTTAGAGCTCGTGAAAGGGATAGCTTCATTAATGAGAGGAGAGGGGGGTATGAGAGGCGACCACTTTCTCCACCTCCAGCAGCACCTGCTCGTGGCCAATGGGCTCGAGATATTAGGGAAAGAAGGAGGTCTCCTGTTAGAGGTGGGCCACCACCTAAAGATTACCACCGCGACGTATTCATGGATCGGGGCCGAGATGATCGGCGTGGAATTGGACGGGAGGCATTTTAGCTGGTGATACGAAGCCTTACAGATATCATATCTGTATGTTGCGATTTTTAGAGAGGGATGTTGCACAAGTATTACGTATTTATTTTCTCTTTGCGTAAAGTTGCATGTGCTTTGTGTTGAGAGTTGGCTAAGAATCATTTCATGTTAACAGCTTGATTACTGTTCAGTATGTTCACGGAGGATCAAAATTTTTACTCTGCAGTTTTGTGCTTTTAGCATTTTATCTTATTAGTCGGGGCCGTTCTACGGTAACTCGAGGATTCGCTGAGTGTTCTTAACTGCTTTTGTCAATTGTGTATGCATCAGCATTATTTAGTCCCCAGTTGACAACCATTATTTATAAGAAATAGAGTTTTGAATGGTGACTTTTAGGAGGATGTGTTGTTAAAAATTAAGGAGAATTTTTTGATTTACGTGTAAAATATTTTATTTATGAACGTGGTTGAAAATAAGTGTTGAAAAAAGAGTTTGTAAATAATAGTTGTCGAATAGGGGTTTAACACCATCGGGCGTTGACTTGCTGTTGTCAGTGACATCATTTTCAGTCTTGATTCATTGTTATCTCAAATCTTTAGAAAGAGGGGGAAAGCTCGTCAAGGAAAAAATCGAGCTAAGCCCCTGGTCAACGAATCAGGCTTGGTTAGATCCTTTGTCACGTTTAGAGCATCTTTGCGTGCTAATTTATTTTGGTACTTGTGTGTTGTGATGCTTATCAATGATAGAGATCGTTTTGTTTTCATCCTAAGGTTTTATCCAAGTCCATTGGTAATTGGAATAACATGAAACTTTTCTAAACGTGTTGAAATCTTCACTTTCCTCAGAGTTTCCCATTTCCCTTAAGCCCGATATATGAGATGGAACTACAATTGGAGAATGATGGGAAAAGGGCTTATGCTTGGCAAATGTCGTTGCTTTATTAGGAGATTTTTTGAATTTCCATTACAACAAAAGTTATGTTTACAGGAAAATGTTAAATGCACATTTTGCTTTACGTTATAGTTGACATTTCCTTTATGTGACACAATCTGAATGGTGATGTGAAAATGCGTTTGAAAATTTTAGATCGTTGTTGGTTTGCCGTTTTCGATCAATTTTCCGTTTTTCGTTTTCGGTTTTCGAAAACGCGAAAAACGCGTTTGGTCCGTTGTTTTCGAAAACGTATTTTCGAAAACGAGTTAAAATTTATAACTGAAAATGCAAAACGATTTTTTATCATTTTCAGTTATAAATGTCGAAAATGCTTAAAATGTCGAAAACGACCCGTTTTCGAGAAAAATTAAAAATCGTTTTGAAAATGAAAATGCAAATCAGTCACTACTTTAACTTTTAACATAGCTTTCATTGTCTAAGAATTACTTCTAGAATAAACTTTTTTATTCGGAAGTATATATATAAAATCAAACACATGCTTGGAAAAAGCTGTAAGTTTTTAAGGATAAATATTTATGTGGAAACAAATTTGAAGTCAACGAGTAGCATCATTTGTTTCTGTCAATATTCCATAGTCCAAACACTGTAGTGTAAGTATACCAGTTCAACTCAATCTCATTCGTCAATTACTTGAAGAAAATCTGGACCGCCACTTAGGTTGTCACCTTTTATCTTTAAATTGGACTTGATCACACTTGATAATTCTCAACGCACGCCATTTTTTCCAACAGATTCCCGGAAAAAACAAGGCCTCCATAATCCGACGGCTAAAGCCCTCACATCTAAATTCCACGAATCTCAGCCGTTAAATGCAATTTTCGAAATTGGACCGTACGATTAGATAATAAAGATAATCTCACCGTCATTTACAAAAATTGAATTTCAAAACCCAGCCAGAGAGGGAGGAGTGACTCAAACGCACCTACCCTCTTCACTCTCTCGTCTCCTATACATACACAAATATACGTATACGAATATGGATTTTTGAACATATACACGGATCGAGTGGGTTTTTGATTGAGGTTTAGCGGAAGCGGGATTTTGTACAATAGTGTTTTGACAGATTTTTCGTTTGAATCTGAGCTACGCGAGCAATGAAATAATGAAATTATGCTTCGTTCAAGTTTAATGATTTTATGAGATTTCTGTTTCAAATTCGTTCGATTTCGGGGATTCTTGTGAAGAATACACTTAAATTCAACTTCTATTTATTGGATTTATTATAGAAGTTTGTTATTTGGTGGATTTCGTTGTTTTCGATTTTTTGAATGGAGCAGGAGGGAGGGGAGCTCCCTCCAAAAAGTTCACAACAACTGGAGGCTACTCCGGTAGAGACGGCAACGGATATTTCTGCGAGGAAGCCGGCCAGACAGCTGGATTTCAGTGGTGGCGCATTGACATCAGCAAGTGTGACGATGATGGAGCACCATCAGCCACAGCAAATACCAAAGCCGAGCCATCCACCGCAGCAGCCACAGTTAGTGAAGCCAAGACAGCTGCCGAAGCCACCGCAGCTGCAGCCACAGATGGTACTTATGTCGATGCAACAACCTCCGCCATCTAGTCATCCTTCTGCGCGGCCTGTTGTGTTAGTCTCTTTTGCACTATTGAATGTCCTTGATTAGTTTAACTTTTTTAGTGAGAAATTCAATATTTGGGAGCTGAGGTTTATGAACGTGTCACACATAGGGGTATGTTGGTTAATTTGTTCACTGCGATTACAATGTTTTAATCTTTCGTGCTTTAATTGATCATACTTCACCATTCGAATGATACCAACATTGAGAGAATAAATGATTTTGAGAACGATGTCCTCAACTTCTCTCCCCGGCTGACAGAGGGAATGGGGGTGGTTAATGGACCTCAAATGGACAATTTGATTATTATTTGTCTCAGAAAATTGTGGGAATAGGAGTGGTTAATGGACCTCAAATGTACAATTCAATTATTCGTTGGCGCAGAATATTTAAAAAATAATGGGTGAATTTGTTTTGGCAATGTTTCTAGCACTTTCCAGTTTGATTTAGCCGGGTGGGTTACACACAATTCTGTCGAATCCAGTGATATTTAACTGCGTGCAAATATTTTTTAAGTTAGTAGATGAGCTAGTTTGGTTTTATGGATTGATTGTGATAAATCTGGGCATTTATTGCTATTACTTGTTTCCATCTTCATATTTTGTGCTCTTTCTGTGTCAGTAAACGGTTCTGCGACCCCCCCTCCCTTCCCAAACCCCCAACAAACAAACACAAAGGGAAAGCTTCCTTTAATGATTGTTGTATATCCCTGTTTCCATTCCCGTTAGAGATGAATAATTATCTGCTCATGCACCCGAGAATATGCTCATCTGTCCACATCGTATGTGGATCAAAAGATTAAAGTTAATTCTAAATGGTTTTTCATGTAATTTCTTTTAATTTCCCATTGTTCAAAAGGAAACACCTCGATTTGCCCGATTGAATTACTTATGGTTAATTCAATGCTTAATATACCATATAATATACATAGGAAGACACTTTCATTTGCAAAACATGGTTTGGATTGGCAGTTCTTTTGGTAATATATTATAATTGATGCTCATTATATCCTCAGGAAACCCGAATCCCCGAGAGCTAGGTCAAGGCAGAACGTAAATGAAGTAAAAGATGGTACTCCAAAAAAGCAAAAGCAGTGTAACTGCAAACACTCACGATGTTTGAAGTTGTAAGTAGTTGCAGCTTTTCATGCATTTTACTTGTGAAATTCATGGAGTATATTTTGCATCTTAATCAACAGCAAATACATTAGCGAAAGAGTAAACAAATTGAAGAAAGAGTGCAATGGAGGTCATTTTTACCATTTTTACTAGACATGACAATATCAATATATAGTTCTTTTCTTGACAAGCCTTTTCTTTTCTTTTCCTTCTTTGATTTTTTTGTATTTTTCTTTTGTTTCGGGTGGGTAAGGGGAGAGGAGGAGGAGTGGCCCTTTCAAATATCGTAGTGCTTTCAGGAGTTGTCTACTTTTTGAGTTCAAACTATTAGGAGTGAGATTCGATGACTGTCATTTCACTGTGCAATTTATTCCAACATTTTATTGGCTAAAGTCTGGGAACTGATTTTGCATAGTCAGATCTCTTAACTCGTTATTAGTTACATGTAGATTTAATTACTACCATTATTTTACGCAGATGTGATGTAGAGGAGTTATTGTACCATTATAATATGTTAAAGGGATATTATTAGTCTATAAAAGTTGTGCTTACTGAGGGATCAATTTAAAGATCTTAATCTAGGTTTGTAGCATTAAGAAGACATAATCAGCTCTACTAATTTATTCACTGAGGCTAAATTATATCTTTTACTTATCAACATTTGTGTGTGAAAATATTTCAGATATATATTCCACTTATTACATAAACAAATGGCTGGAGGCAGCTTATGTGAATGTTCATAACTTAATATTATCGAATTTAGGGAGTCACATGCAAATGAGAAAAATTCTTTACATTCCCTACAAGACTCTTGTAACTAGGATGCATTCTTTTGGGGTTTCTGACTCATCATACCTGTACATCTGTGGCAATTTATATATTCCTTTGACTGTGTAATATTTTTGATTCACTCACTGGAGAAAATGTACATGTATGTGAATTGTGCAAAGCTTTTGGCTTTCTAGATATCACAGTCAACATCTTTTGACAGTGAAAAGTTCGAATTCTCTAACTGTATTGTGTGTGCATGCCTGCATGATCGTGCGTGTGAAAATTTGACTTAGAAGGTATGGACTATGATTTTATTCTGTCATATTTTTGTGGCCAGGTACTGTGAATGCTTTGCATCTGGAGTATATTGTGATGGATGCAACTGTGTGAATTGTCACAACAATGTTGAAAATGAAGCCGCCAGAAGCGAAGCAGTTGAAGCTACACTGGAGCGTAATCCAAATGCCTTCAGGCCAAAAATTGCTAGCAGTCCTCATGGAAATCGGGATATAAGGGTACAACCAAACCTTCAAGTAGCATCTTGTAAAAACTGTATTTTAAAATTTTGAAGCATCAAATTCCGTTTATTGCCATTAATGATCCTTTTAATATCCTCTAGTTTTGGTTGATTTGCTTCAGGACTTTTCCGTGCTTACTATCGGTGTCAACATAAACCGTTATGCTTCTTATTTTATGCTAAATTCGGAAATTTAATATTCATATACTTTCATTTGCATCAATTTGATCCCATCAACATAGATTTGGTAGCAGAAGCTTTTAAATGAGAAACTTGTCGAGGAGTAAGAGCGATTTATGATGCATTAGAGATGCAATATGGAACTAATTATACAAAATGTCATCAGTGTCTAAAGGGAGGTGTGATACACCCTCAGTAAAGGAAGTGCCTATTGAATTAGTCTAATAATGTGGCTTGGAGAAACTTCTGCAGGAGGAGAATCTTGTCATAAAGGAGTTCTAGTTCTGCAACCAAAAATGTGAAAATCGATGCTCACACATCTTTTGAAGGAACAATAACAAATTGATCACTGATTCTCAAGATTTTATTTGTTTGTAATGACATTGAGAGCAATAGAATATTAATTGAAGAAACTGAAAGGTGGTGAAACATAATGAAGCAATTGGCCAAAGTTAGCCAAGAATAGTTGACTAATTCTCATATTACTAGAACTAGAAGAGTCAAGGATTTGGAGATATGACCATTCAAAAAGAGAAAATTGAAGTGCATGACACCATCTCATGGCTCTTTTCCGAAGCAGATTAGAAGGCTAGCAATTTTTTTTTGCATATTTTCCTCCTGATTATTTTGTATTCTCTTCTCTCGTCCAACAAGAGAACAAGTTTTGTTCATGTGGGTGAGACTGTTGAAATGCAAACACTATTCCTACTTTGCAAGTTATTGGGATTTTATTTTATTTCAGTTTTGTTATTTTGTTGATAGAATGTGTATTTCTATTAGGAGCAGGCTATTAGTTTTCTTTTATTTTTAGTAAATTGATTTCTTTTCTTAGCCTACTAGGATTTGGAGATTGACTACACTTTCCAAGTGATGAAATCCGATTTGAATTGAAAATTTAGTATTTTCTTCTAACAAAGTAAAAATGTACTTTGGTGAAGTAACAAAAGTTCCAGAACATTTCACTATATTTGAATCTTTGATTTTTTAATTTTGTTTGTTCCAATGACAATGTATGAGTTGATATGGAAATCTATGCAGGAGGATGCTAGGGATTTAATCTTGGGTAAGCATAATAAAGGATGCCACTGCAAGAAATCGGGATGCCTTAAGAAGTATTGTGAGTGCTTCCAAGCAAATATTCTTTGTTCTGATAATTGTAAATGCATAGACTGCAAAAATTATGAAGGAAGTGAAGAGAGGCAGGCTCTCTTTCATGGAGATCATGCCAACAACATGGTGTATATTCAGCAAGCGGCGAATGCTGCCATCACAGGTGCTATTGGATCCTCTGGTTATGGATCTCCTCCTCTGAACAAGAAAAGAAAAGGTCAGGAGCTCTTCTTTGGAGGAAAAGATCCCGTCCATGGGGTTGGGCAATTCCAACAGGTAAATAAAATTCTTTTCCTCTAAAAGTCAAGCATTTCAGTGATTATATTCCTGCTAACTGTATATGGTTGCCGAGACAAATGAACTTGGACTAGTTAAACTTCTAGTCGTACTCGGAATTTGGAAGAGTGGTTAAAACTTAATTCAATTATGGCTTCATTAACATTTTGTTTTCTCTACTGTCCTTCAAATTGTATTTCTTTTGTATCTTAGAATCTGGATCCACAATTTAACAAGCACTTGAGGGTTATGCCTTGAGGTGCATCTCACGTGAGACTTTCATTAAGGACATCTGGAGCCATTGTTTAACAAGCGCTTGAGGGTTACGCCTTGATTGCCATTTGTCAAGGCTTATGCCTTGGCCTATCGAGGTGCACCGTTAAGGCACTAGCCTCGAGATGGCTAAAGTGCGTATGCTTTTGTCTTATTCCTGGTCTCAGTTTTTTTAACTGGTTTATTGTAGTACCTTCTGTCATTTACTTTTTATAAAAAATAAATATTTTATAATAGTACAATTAACATTTAAGGATTCTGGGGTACTTTAAACACAACCCTAAACTTGAAAACTGAAAAGGGAATTGGAGAAGAGAGCAAATGAAATGCAACAAGCCACTCTCCCTAGGAACTTGCATCTTCTCAGTAGAAAACATCTAAAGATAGAGATGTATGTAAATTTCTCTCTTTTATTTCTTTTTATGTATTTTTATTGTCTTTGTATTTTGTCCTCTTTTGGGAATTTATAGGAAGAGGGGGGAGAGGATGGGGTAGCATGGGAAAGAGGAAGGGAAGACAACATTGTGATGCCCCGAATTCTAGCAACCCAACGCATTACCAAATACGAATTTCTTAACGTGCTTTAAAAAAAAAAAAAAAATTCAATAAAATAGACATATTCAATAAAAAATGAAAACCTTTAATAAAAGTTAAATTTAATCTATCAAATTATGCTGAACATTTTGAGATCATATCATACATCAAAATATTAATAAAACTAGTTTTAATATGCAATTGAAATTGGATTAATTGAAATCATAATGCTACTCACAATAGGGTCTCATTCTAGAAAAAATAGCCAAATGCTTTCAAAAATTCTAATATTTCTTAAAGTTAAAATACTTCATGACGAAGATTCGTTGTCCAATGTCACATCCATCCAGCGCCGTCCAATATGCTAATTTTCACCTGAAATTGTGAATAAAGAGGGCTACACATTCAAATAAAAATTAATGGAGGCCAAACATGGGCATTATGCATAAACCCTCTTACCAACAAATTGAGAATTATCACATCATGAAAAATGATAATTCTAGCAAGTGCTATCAAATAACATGGAGGCTAATTGATACCCGAAGATATGTCTTAAACTGTATCATGATTTCTTCCGAAAGAGCCTTGAACTGAAAGTAATTAAATTCATACATGACATTTTATTTGAAAAGATGTGAAAAAATCACTATTAGCACTGAGTACTTCACCTTTTGAAATGAATTTGGAGATCAAAATTGCATGAAAAGTGATTTTTTATTGTACATTCGAAGACTTGGTGTATGAGGCCCCCTTTTCTTTGCAAAAAAATCAATATTATTTTTGTGTTTGTGCGTGAGAGAAAGAGAGGTGTTTTGTTGCAGAGAATGCTTTATTGGAAGAAAATTTGATGCGATTTATTCCTCCAATATTGTGTATCTTATATAGTAACAAAAACGTGGATGAAGATTTATAATGGATAAACATAAAAGTCTCCTACTAGAATTGAACAACTAGTGTTTCATGCATACTAATCAAATATTAGTTATAAGCTATTTCAATTAGATAATAGAGTATAATTTTTATCCGTATCAAGTATTTGTATATCTAATAGCCTTCTCCAGTTAACGGTTGATTTGATAACTAACTAAAATTAAATTAATTTTAATCTATTTTTGTATATTTTCTTAATTGAACTTAACCAATCCATTTTCATTAATATACAACCTGGCCAAAATTATATTACTATTCATTTTTTGAAAAGTTTTTTATTTATTAATTTTTTTAAAGGTAAATATATTACTATTCAACCTAGCAAGTTTAAATTAATTAGAATTCTAGATTAATTTAAGCCTTTGCTTGATGGTGATTAAAATTAGATTTTTAGTAAATTTTGATAAAAGTTTTTGAAATGTGATTGACAAGTTGTGAGACCAATGAAAGATCTGTTTAATATAAATTGTTTGACTTTAATTTAGATTAAAATTTGATTTAAATCAATACCAATTAGGGGCTAACTACTAAAGTTCATTAGAAAACTTATAACAATTCAAATCCTACATGATTAAAGATTTACATTTAATTTCCATCCGAATTAAATTAGATTAATATAACAACTAATTAGGATAATATAAAATTAACTCCATTCCTATTCGAATGCAAAATGCAGGTTTAAACTAATCAAGATTAATTTTATAATTATCCATACCTAGCTTCTGTTTGGCCCCTTTCTCTTTCAATTTTTCTCTCTTATTTTCAACCATACAATCTCCCATAAAATAATATTACACATAAATCAAAATTTTTTCTTCTTTCTCAACGATACTTTCTCAAAAAAACACTATTCCAAACATTAAAATTTGAAAAAAAAAAAAAAAAAAAAAAAACCAAACAGGAGCTTAAACTATTTAAGTTTTCCTAAAACGGTAATTGGTTGTTTTCTGTTTAGGGCAAGGAAATTAATTATTTACAATTTCATTTACATCTTGTTTCTCTTATCTATCCTAATTTAATTCGAGCTTATTCAAAAATATCTTTTCTAGAACTTAATGTACAAGAATTATACGTTATCAAATGAGTCCAATATTGCTATACTAATTTGGTCTAAATTGAAAACTAATATTATTAACTAAGTAGTTTTCTTAGTTAGTACTCGAATTTGGCTTATTTAAATTAATTTTTTCTTGAGTCAATAATTGACAATTATTACGAGCTTCAAAGTGAGCCTAATATTAATAGAGTAATTCTAACTCCTTCAATAGTTAACTATTTAGTCCAATTAAAAGTGTAAAATTTAATACTTAGTTCGACTTTGGTCCTTCAACTATTAAGGATATCTATATAGATTCAATTAACTATTGAGCATAATAAATTGACTTGCATAAAGACTTGACTAGACATAACATTTCTATTAATTGGCAATTAAATTGTATGCAATAAAATACTTAAAATTTTGAGGTTCTAAAAATATTGCACTATTGCAAATGGAAATGAGAAAATAGAATGGAAATTTATGGTGACGAGAACGATAATAGGGGAATCAAATATGATGATAATTTATGGAAGGCTTTTAGGCTTTCTCTAGTTGTATTAGTGATTTATTGATATTGTTATGTGATAACTAATTCGAAGATTTACTATTTGCTTTGCTTCCATATTGATCTATTATACGTTTTTTCGCAAATTAGGCTTTTAATTTTGTTAAATTGTTTTGTTAGGATCTTAAACATGCTGTCTGGTTTATTACAATCAACTATAAAAATTGTTTTGTTGGTCTGCATTGAGGCTTATGTCTTGTTTCATGGATATAAATTGCCTCAGTGTCTGATCGAACCTTTTTAAACATTGACTGGAGGAACAATCTATAATTAGCTTCGATTTCTATTTTTTTGCACTTACAGGCTGACCAAATCAAGGCTTCTGTACCTTCCACTTCCCAGTCATCATTTCCTGGTGCTCGTCCTGGTACTGGGTCAGCGTTGGGTCCTTCAAAATTTACTTACAGGTATATTTACATTCTGAAGAATTATTCAGAAGCACTTGCAGACAACTTAATAACTATTTCATTTTGCCTTAAGGTCTCTCTTAGCTGACATCATTCAGCCCCAGGACTTGAAGGAGCTTTGCTCAGTGTTAGTGGTATATTCAGGAGAGGCTGCCAAAATGCTTGCAGGTAATTATGGCTATATAAGGATTCACAAATTGCACAGATTATTAGTTTTCCCTAAAGTTCTCTAAACGTCTTGGTTTCTGTATCTTTTTAAGAGATTTATACTTCAATTTGTCAGTCAAAAAGCTTTCCACGCATGATGTTCACATTAATATAACTAGCTAGCAATGCCGTTGTTTAAAATTCCTTCAGGTATTAATAAGAAAGACTGAAAAGTTCAGTCAATTTGCAGTTAGTTTTATGGAGTTTGTTGAATACATGGTATGTACGTCACTTATTGTTGTTCTTAACTTGTAGAATATCTAGAAAAATTGTTGTAAGTTGTCTAGTAGTCCCTTCAATAGGTTTGAGCCAGCGGAAACCAGACAGGGAATCACATTTTTAATAAATGTTAAGTCTCCACTAAATTAATGTATGGATATTGGATAGTATTTCAATTTGTCCATAATAAAATGAAAAACTTCCAATTATGTAAGTGCATTATAATTCTCAATTAACTGATTTGCTTATCAATGAGCTCTCTTTCCTTTGCTATTATTGTTACTCATTAAAAATATCTTGGTTGTATTTATTTCATTTCCCTTTCCTATTTGTTTTTGGATCATTTTCTTTTCTGGGTTATGGATATTCAACAACGACTTGATTCAGATATCTTCAACACTAGTTGATATTTATCAGGTCATTTTCCTCTAGAATTGATTTTTGTACACAATTCATTTCCAATGAAAGACCTTTTTCCCTTGTAGTGGCAGGCCTTAAAGTAATTGCTTTGAAATTAACGATATTATTTTAAATAATTTGTCACTTCATTCTTGACATCTAGTTAAATAGTTCAATGACTTCATGCCAATATGTGAAAAAATTAAGTTGAAAAGCCTGAATACACTCCTAGAGTGTTATCAAATGTAATGTCAACTATTCAAATTCCACATCTTATGACATTATAAATATCGAACATTATAAATATGCTTTCTGATCTTATGACCAACAAAATATCACACACCCCATATCCCTGTTTCACTAAACTTGACAGATTCTTGTTCAACTGTCGGGTTTCTGTATGGATAATTCAAAGCATTTTTAACAGTCCGAGTTATGTAGCAAGTTGATTTTTCCCTCTTTGATATATGAAACTAATCTGCTAACTTATGGTAATACTTCTAGAGGAAAGAAATACTGCGGAGAAGCAGGCAGAGGACTGCAGCGAATGCTCACTGCCTTCATCAACACAAGATAACCATCAAAGCCAAAAGGATCATGGGATTATGAAACCTTTGACTGATGATGTCTTAAGTGGAGACCATGCCAAGAAGGCTAGCCCTGACACATCTGTTTCAGATGAAGTTGATGTATCAAAAAGAAGGCCAATGTCTCCCAGTACATTAGCACTGATGTGTGACGAGCAAGATATGATGTTTACCACCACTACAGTTAATGGATTAGTGGACCATAGTACCGTGTCTTCCCAGTTGCAGCAAGGGAAATGCCTCACTGAAGCCTATATAGAGCAAGAAAGAATTGTTTTGACAAAATTCCGTGATTGTCTTAACCGTCTCGTCACGTTAGGAGAAATAAAAGGTAAGTTCTATCACATCTCTTGCTTTACTCTTGTACCTTTATTATGAATTTATAAACATATTTGTTGCGGTCAAGTTTCATTAATGAAACAATAACTGATACATGAGAAATCATTTCCTCCCTTCGCTGTGGATGCCAAATATAATGAGGCCACGACCTCAGTTTTTTGAGAATCATTATAATTTGTGGTTTAATTTTCTGATTAAACTTAAAACTCCTAAGAAATTCAACTAAAAGTTTATTCTACTCCACAAGTTTTGTCAAAAAATTTATCTAGTTTCATTTGTCAATGCAACTCAAACACTCATAATTATTGGCTTACTAATCTGTAACTTAAATTAATGGTGCTAATTCACATCCTTCTATTACTCTGTCCATTAGGCTTTTAACCTCGATCTTTTCTGTCAGACTGTTAAAAAAAATAAGAAAAATTTGGCTACTTTTTACTAGGACAAAGCCACTAAAACTCATTGGAGACCTTACAAATTGTCCATAGGCCATCATCCTAAGTACAATGCACCTTTTTTCTTTAACAAGGGAAGCCTAAAATTTTTAAGAATGTTTATATCTAGGGCTTGTTTGAGTCACATTATAGGGAAAAAAATGCATTATTGATGTCAAAACAAAGGGAAATGTGTGGTTAAAAATAAGGAAAAGTTTTAGATTTGTGTGTAATATTATTTTATTGAAAAATGTGTGGTTGAAATGATGTCAAATTACTATTGCAGAATATATTTTTTTGAAAATAATGTAGCTCAAATAGGGGCCTACAGTAGATAAGGTGACATGTTTTCACTTACTCCCCTGTCCCCCGTACACCTTCTCCACCCACAAACAAGAAAGTGAAAAATTAGATGCAGCTTGACTAGCATAATAATATGCAAGGTTGCTTCCTCCTTTCTAGTGTGAATACTCATAGTAAATTGAGCAAGATTTAACAATTTCTTCCATAATACTATCCGGTGATATCCAATCTTCTGTACCAACAAGTTAATAGTGGTGTACATTTTAGAAGCGAAATTGTAAGAAACATTGGGATTGCTGGACACTGAAAGGGAAGCCAAGTTGATCGAGGGGTTGGTCTTGCCTGTAAAGCATCAAGCCATTAATAGAAATCTTCTCCGAACCTCTTCCTACTGAATTTACCCATTTACTGAGAGAAATATTCAATAATTAAGATAGATGTATGTGCAAACTGCCTATCATGTTAATCTGCGTAAAACAAGGGATATGTCTATCAGTTAGAAGAAGAAATGTCTTTTCAAGTAAGTTTGGTATTTTGGACTGCACAATGATGAACAAATATTTCACATATTTTGCTTCTTTGATTATGTTCATCCCTGTGCAGTCCTGTGTATCATAATGAGCATGTTTGGAAGAGAGGATTATATAGTACTCAACTGTATTAACGAAGGAAATGAAGTTTAAATCCTGTTCATTACTGTCCTGAGCAGTTCAGTCTACTACTGGGTATGCACTTTATGATGCTTGGTATTCAAATGTTCATGAGGTTCAATGAGGTCGCATGATTTGATTGTTGCTTAAGAATTCTACTTACTTTACCTTTATTTCATAATTTTGAGTAATTCTCTGTTCTCATACAGAAACGAAGTATTCTTTGCTGTCACGACCAGATGAAACAGAAATAACCAGCAATGACACTATAAATATGAGAAGTGAAAGCAGGACTCAACAGCCTATTAACAATGGTGTTGCAAAAATTACTGCCATGCCACTCATGACATCTCCGACGGCTACTGCAATATCTCCCAGTAATGACAACCACAATTTGATAATATCATCCCCTTCTGAAATGGGGGTGTAAACTCACGAACTGAAAAGGAGGTCTAAAAAGAGTTGAAGGTCCTAAACATGCTGCTGCATCTTTGTAATATCTTGCCATTATTGATTAGGCTTTTCTTTGGTGCAGTTGTGAAATTACATTCTATTTTTTTTTTCATGTTATCAATAAATTAATTTAAAATCTTTTTTTTTTCCCCAGTGCCGTGCTAGTTCAAGGTAGTTTGTTGAGCCTAGATGGCTTGCATTGGTCTCCGCATGAGCTGATTTTATTGATGCGACACATCGAAGTCGGATTTAATCACTACAATATAACAGTGGTGTAAAAGTGTGTTGGATTGGGTTGGATAGACACATGGTGACTAGCTCAACATTTGGCACTGGGTTGTGGCTGGCCACCTTTGAAGGCAAGCTGTGTCTAGCTTAGTCTGAGCCAGCAGGAGCAAGAAAAAAATAATTTTGCTACTTGTACAGAAATTGGGTTATAGATTTGTTGATAGAATATGAGATGACAATTTTTTGTCCCTTGACTTGAATGAATGAAATTGAAATTAAGGGCCAAATAACTGCCACCTCATTTCTGTCGACAAATTTGTACAGAATTTAGCAGTTCTTTTTGTGGGGGGGGGGGGGGGGGAAGGGGGTA
>NC_036249.1:22607368-22613033 GCF_002742605.1 Olea europaea var. sylvestris | reverse complement strand
GTGCTAACAGCTCCATGGGAAATGGTTTAGGCTTAATTTGACCCAGATCAAGATGGACCTCCAACAAAAGTGGTGAGATATACTTGACTTGACCCACCACAGAACCCATGCTGACTCTGGCTGGTGATTGACTGGGACCGGCTGGCATTTGCCCGGGTCGATCTGGCCCGTAGACGCCTCTACAAGAGCATGAAAACTAATCTTACTGGAAGATCATGTTTTGACTTAGCTTGTTGCTAAAAAATAAGCAAACTTTTCTAATACTTGCTGTAATAAAATCAACTTTACAATTCTATGTTGAAAAATTGTCATCTAAGCTAATCCTTCAATATCACAGCCTCTACCACACAATAAAACAACAAAAAGGAAGAAAGAAAATCAAAGTCAGATTACAAGATAATTGATTCACAGTTACATTAAAACGAATCGAGTAGCAGGATCAATGGAACAGGTACCACTCGAGTCCTAGTCGTCTATGATTGCGGACTTTTTAATGAACCCTAGACAATCTGCTATAGCTTCACCATATTGAGGATCATGTACTGTGTACTAAGGCATTTGTGCATTCATGGAAGATCGAGTATCGTGTTGAGCTTTCGACAGAGCAAAAAATGTGATCAACGGAAAAACAGTCTCTCGAAAACGATCAAGTAACAAAATAGGCGATAATTGATTGCTTATTCTTGTGTAGNGTCCAATTAAAAGTGTAAAATTTAATACTTAGTTCGACTTTGGTCCTTCAACTATTAAGGATATCTATATAGATTCAATTAACTATTGAGCATAATAAATTGACTTGCATAAAGACTTGACTAGACATAACATTTCTATTAATTGGCAATTAAATTGTATGCAATAAAATACTTAAAATTTTGAGGTTCTAAAAATATTGCACTATTGCAAATGGAAATGAGAAAATAGAATGGAAATTTATGGTGACGAGAACGATAATAGGGGAATCAAATATGATGATAATTTATGGAAGGCTTTTAGGCTTTCTCTAGTTGTATTAGTGATTTATTGATATTGTTATGTGATAACTAATTCGAAGATTTACTATTTGCTTTGCTTCCATATTGATCTATTATACGTTTTTTCGCAAATTAGGCTTTTAATTTTGTTAAATTGTTTTGTTAGGATCTTAAACATGCTGTCTGGTTTATTACAATCAACTATAAAAATTGTTTTGTTGGTCTGCATTGAGGCTTATGTCTTGTTTCATGGATATAAATTGCCTCAGTGTCTGGTCGAACCTTTTTAAACATTGACTGGAGGAACAATCTATAATTAGCTTCGATTTCTATTTTTTTGCACTTACAGGCTGACCAAATCAAGGCTTCTGTACCTTCCACTTCCCAGTCATCATTTCCTGGTGCTCGTCCTGGTACTGGGTCAGCGTTGGGTCCTTCAAAATTTACTTACAGGTATATTTACATTCTGAAGAATTATTCAGAAGCACTTGCAGACAACTTAATAACTATTTCATTTTGCCTTAAGGTCTCTCTTAGCTGACATCATTCAGCCCCAGGACTTGAAGGAGCTTTGCTCAGTGTTAGTGGTATATTCAGGAGAGGCTGCCAAAATGCTTGCAGGTAATTATGGCTATATAAGGATTCACAAATTGCACAGATTATTAGTTTTCCCTAAAGTTCTCTAAACGTCTTGGTTTCTGTATCTTTTTAAGAGATTTATACTTCAATTTGTCAGTCAAAAAGCTTTCCACGCATGATGTTCACATTAATATAACTAGCTAGCAATGCCGTTGTTTAAAATTCCTTCAGGTATTAATAAGAAAGACTGAAAAGTTCAGTCAATTTGCAGTTAGTTTTATGGAGTTTGTTGAATACATGGTATGTACGTCACTTATTGTTGTTCTTAACTTGTAGAATATCTAGAAAAATTGTTGTAAGTTGTCTAGTAGTCCCTTCAATAGGTTTGAGCCAGCGGAAACCAGACAGGGAATCACATTTTTAATAAATGTTAAGTCTCCACTAAATTAATGTATGGATATTGGATAGTATTTCAATTTGTCCATAATAAAATGAAAAACTTCCAATTATGTAAGTGCATTATAATTCTCAATTAACTGATTTGCTTATCAATGAGCTCTCTTTCCTTTGCTATTATTGTTACTCATTAAAAATATCTTGGTTGTATTTATTTCATTTCCCTTTCCTATTTGTTTTTGGATCATTTTCTTTTCTGGGTTATGGATATTCAACAACGACTTGATTCAGATATCTTCAACACTAGTTGATATTTATCAGGTCATTTTCCTCTAGAATTGATTTTTGTACACAATTCATTTCCAATGAAAGACCTTTTTCCCTTGTAGTGGCAGGCCTTAAAGTAATTGCTTTGAAATTAACGATATTATTTTAAATAATTTGTCACTTCATTCTTGACATCTAGTTAAATAGTTCAATGACTTCATGCCAATATGTGAAAAAATTAAGTTGAAAAGCCTGAATACACTCCTAGAGTGTTATCAAATGTAATGTCAACTATTCAAATTCCACATCTTATGACATTATAAATATCGAACATTATAAATATGCTTTCTGATCTTATGACCAACAAAATATCACACACCCCATATCCCTGTTTCACTAAACTTGACAGATTCTTGTTCAACTGTCGGGTTTCTGTATGGATAATTCAAAGCATTTTTAACAGTCCGAGTTATGTAGCAAGTTGATTTTTCCCTCTTTGATATATGAAACTAATCTGCTAACTTATGGTAATACTTCTAGAGGAAAGAAATACTGCGGAGAAGCAGGCAGAGGACTGCAGCGAATGCTCACTGCCTTCATCAACACAAGATAACCATCAAAGCCAAAAGGATCATGGGATTATGAAACCTTTGACTGATGATGTCTTAAGTGGAGACCATGCCAAGAAGGCTAGCCCTGACACATCTGTTTCAGATGAAGTTGATGTATCAAAAAGAAGGCCAATGTCTCCCAGTACATTAGCACTGATGTGTGACGAGCAAGATATGATGTTTACCACCACTACAGTTAATGGATTAGTGGACCATAGTACCGTGTCTTCCCAGTTGCAGCAAGGGAAATGCCTCACTGAAGCCTATATAGAGCAAGAAAGAATTGTTTTGACAAAATTCCGTGATTGTCTTAACCGTCTCGTCACGTTAGGAGAAATAAAAGGTAAGTTCTATCACATCTCTTGCTTTACTCTTGTACCTTTATTATGAATTTATAAACATATTTGTTGCGGTCAAGTTTCATTAATGAAACAATAACTGATACATGAGAAATCATTTCCTCCCTTCGCTGTGGATGCCAAATATAATGAGGCCACGACCTCAGTTTTTTGAGAATCATTATAATTTGTGGTTTAATTTTCTGATTAAACTTAAAACTCCTAAGAAATTCAACTAAAAGTTTATTCTACTCCACAAGTTTTGTCAAAAAATTTATCTAGTTTCATTTGTCAATGCAACTCAAACACTCATAATTATTGGCTTACTAATCTGTAACTTAAATTAATGGTGCTAATTCACATCCTTCTATTACTCTGTCCATTAGGCTTTTAACCTCGATCTTGTCAGACTGTTAAAAAAAATAAGAAAAATTTGGCTACTTTTTACTAGGACAATTTCTGTCAGACTGTTAAAAAAAATAAGAAAAATTTGGCTACTTTTTACTAGGACAAAGCCACTAAAACTCATTGGAGACCTTACAAATTGTCCATAGGCCATCATCCTAAGTACAATGCACCTTTTTTCTTTAACAAGGGAAGCCTAAAATTTTTAAGAATGTTTATATCTAGGGCTTGTTTGAGTCACATTATAGGGAAAAAAATGCATTATTGATGTCAAAACAAAGGGAAATGTGTGGTTAAAAATAAGGAAAAGTTTTAGATTTGTGTGTAATATTATTTTATTGAAAAATGTGTGGTTGAAATGATGTCAAATTACTATTGCAGAATATATTTTTTTGAAAATAATGTAGCTCAAATAGGGGCCTACAGTAGATAAGGTGACATGTTTTCACTTACTCCCCTGTCCCCCGTACACCTTCTCCACCCACAAACAAGAAAGTGAAAAATTAGATGCAGCTTGACTAGCATAATAATATGCAAGGTTGCTTCCTCCTTTCTAGTGTGAATACTCATAGTAAATTGAGCAAGATTTAACAATTTCTTCCATAATACTATCCGGTGATATCCAATCTTCTGTACCAACAAGTTAATAGTGGTGTACATTTTAGAAGCGAAATTGTAAGAAACATTGGGATTGCTGGACACTGAAAGGGAAGCCAAGTTGATCGAGGGGTTGGTCTTGCCTGTAAAGCATCAAGCCATTAATAGAAATCTTCTCCGAACCTCTTCCTACTGAATTTACCCATTTACTGAGAGAAATATTCAATAATTAAGATAGATGTATGTGCAAACTGCCTATCATGTTAATCTGCGTAAAACAAGGGATATGTCTATCAGTTAGAAGAAGAAATGTCTTTTCAAGTAAGTTTGGTATTTTGGACTGCACAATGATGAACAAATATTTCACATATTTTGCTTCTTTGATTATGTTCATCCCTGTGCAGTCCTGTGTATCATAATGAGCATGTTTGGAAGAGAGGATTATATAGTACTCAACTGTATTAACGAAGGAAATGAAGTTTAAATCCTGTTCATTACTGTCCTGAGCAGTTCAGTCTACTACTGGGTATGCACTTTATGATGCTTGGTATTCAAATGTTCATGAGGTTCAATGAGGTCGCATGATTTGATTGTTGCTTAAGAATTCTACTTACTTTACCTTTATTTCATAATTTTGAGTAATTCTCTGTTCTCATACAGAAACGAAGTATTCTTTGCTGTCACGACCAGATGAAACAGAAATAACCAGCAATGACACTATAAATATGAGAAGTGAAAGCAGGACTCAACAGCCTATTAACAATGGTGTTGCAAAAATTACTGCCATGCCACTCATGACATCTCCGACGGCTACTGCAATATCTCCCAGTAATGACAACCACAATTTGATAATATCATCCCCTTCTGAAATGGGGGTGTAAACTCACGAACTGAAAAGGAGGTCTAAAAAGAGTTGAAGGTCCTAAACATGCTGCTGCATCTTTGTAATATCTTGCCATTATTGATTAGGCTTTTCTTTGGTGCAGTTGTGAAATTACATTCTATTTTTTTTTCATGTTATCAATAAATTAATTTAAAATCTTTTTTTTTTTTTCCCCAGTGCCGTGCTAGTTCAAGGTAGTTTGTTGAGCCTAGATGGCTTGCATTGGTCTCCGCATGAGCTGATTTTATTGATGCGACACATCGAAGTCGGATTTAATCACTACAACATAACAGTGGTGTTAAAGTGTGTTGGATTGGGTTGGATAGACACATGGTGACTAGCTCAACATTTGGCACTGGGTTGTGGCTGGCCACCTTTGAAGGCAAGCTGTGTCTAGCTTAGTCTGAGCCAGCAGGAGCAAGAAAAAAATAATTTTGCTACTTGCACAGAAATTGGGTTATAGATTTGTTGATAGAATATGAGATGACAATTTTTGTCCCTTGACTTGAATGAATGAAATTGAAATTAAGGGCCAAATAACTGCCACCTCATTTCTGTCGACAAATTTGTACAGAATTTAGCAGTTCTTTTTGTGGGGGGGGGGGGGGGGGGGGGGGG
>NC_036249.1:22579204-22605953 GCF_002742605.1 Olea europaea var. sylvestris | reverse complement strand
GGTACACATAGCGTAGTTGTATTTTTATGACAATGAATTGACTTAACTCTTAGGATCACATCTCCTGAAAACAAGTACAAGGAGGAAGATATTACTTCCAGATAATCCCCCCTTAGATGCTGGATAACATGGACAAAATATAAACTTCATGGTTTTAGTAAGAATGGCTTCTAATGGCCCTTATTCTTTCCTCATTGATGAGCCATTGTATCAAAAAGTTTAAGTTAAGAGAGCTGACTATATGTTTATTGTTTAATTTTTATCTTTAACACGTTTCTCCACGTGTCCTCAGACTTCATTATTCCAACAAAGTCCAACGCGTACACAACTTTTTGTAAAATTTAAATTCAAGACTTTTGCATGTTCTCTTTCAATGTTAAGGTTCGCTTTACTTCTTGCATCGCTTTTTCATGAACTTCCCATGAGATTTGTTCTTTTAGAGTCTCCTAGTAGAATCCCTAGTCTTTTCTTTCTTTATTCTTCATTTTCAGGGTTTGTTAGATGCTCCATTATGATGAACCCATGAACTGCGTAGTTATTGAGGAATCAATTGCACAATATATAGATCAATGATCATTCAATTTTTATGGTAAAAGCAACTAGAACTTTATTATTTACACGAACTAATCAGTACAAGAGATAAAAACAATATTTTAGAAAAATTATGATAGCTATAATCGAAGATGAACCCGCTTCCATATAATAGTCGGGAATTATTGATGGTTGTTTGTCAAAATCCCGCAAGCGTACGGGTTCGTTGTACATGTAATAATTGTGATGAGAGTTATTGTCCCACAAAGAATAAGGTCTAATCCTAGTATATTTGATATGTTTAAATTCGTATTTATAATCAAAAATTGATTTGTAAGTATCTAGTTGAATGTTGGATCTTAAACTTGTAAAATCAATGAAAATTTAGTTTAAGAATCAAATGACTTAATGCATTGAATTTTTTACGCCACTAACCAATTCTTAATTTTAATTCTCAACCAGTATTAATTATCTCAATTCCTGCATATGTGACGATCGATAATTCCACTTTTATTTATTATTCTTTCCCAAAATATAATAAACCTATAATTACCACGAAACGATTATATTCCTAGTTCGAATTCATATGGCAACCACGCATTGACTTTTAGGATTATCACATATAATCGCACACGCAACAAATATTATTTCTAACATTTATTGTCTGTGTGCTCCATCAACAGTGTTCTACCTACCGTGAATTTTTCAATACTACGAATAAGCAACTTATTGTTCTAATGGTTCGCAAACATTAAAACAATATAAATATGCATGTTAATGGAATCACAATACAAGAATTAAGATAAAAATACTAAGTCTTGAATTGAAAACTAAAAATCAATTAATTTTGTTATCCATCCAATACAAAGGAATTTAGCCTATCATGTTAGCGTAAGAATTACAAAGAAAATAAAAGAAAGTCATCACCCAAATAATTAAAGATGAAGAAAATCTGAAAATCTTCAATTTGTGCCTTCAAATCCGAATCCAAGCGATGAATTCTTCGTTTTTGATGTAAATTCTCTCAAAAGTTGGCTTACAATTTTCCTTCCTTCCTTCTTGTGGTGAAAACTATGTATCTTCTGCTTTTCTCTTGTATTCTACCTCCTCCCTTTCTTTCCCAATTGTTCCTTTTTTCTTTCCATAAGAGTTTAGGTTAAAAACGGAGGTTGTGCCGTTCGACCCAGAATTTACCCCGCGCACGCCATACTTTCCATCGCGTGCGTGCCACTTTATGCTTTTCCTCTCGGTATGGACTTGAGGTCCTGCGCACGCACTGTATAAACAAATTCTCAATTGTTGCACTTTAATCCTCCAATTTCGGTCTTCATTTATTTAACTCTTATTTGATATCTTCTTGCTCCTTTAGCTTGCAATTTCATACAATTGACTTTACATCTTCTCCAATCATCGATATGGGGTCTGAATCAACTATTGGTACTTTACAGTTTAGTCCTTGAACTTTGGATTCAACCCCTACTTGTCAATTTTTCGCTCCTTTTGTCATTTTTTATCGAGATGTACCTAACAAACCAAATATATACAAAATTAAGCATCAATTCATTTAACACAACACTAATTGCTCTAGTTTAACCACCTAGATAAGTGTAATAAATATACTTATCAATGGTATCAAATTGGAACAACCTAATGTTCCTAAACTTCGTGATCCAATGCCATATAGGAGTAATCCAAAACTTTTAAAATTATCTTTTTAATTTATAGCAGATGTGGAATTTATGAATTTTCTTGGTGGCAAGTACTAGTAAATACTATTCATAATAGGTTTCATAAAGTGCCAATTTTGATGTGATGTATGGCATTATTTTTAATAATGTGTGTTTTTTTTTTTTTTTTTTTTTTTTTTTTTTTTTTTTTTTTTTTTACGGTTTAAAATTTGAAACCAAACAAAACAATTTTTTGTGGTTCGATTAGATTATAAATGGTTTACCTAACGACATAAAATCAACCCCTTTCAAACTAGTTACAATAACTATTGATCTAAAATCTTTATAAAACGCTCAAGATATAACATTCTAAATATTAACTTTATGATATATTAGTAATAACTCAAGCTTAAAGCTGTAAAAATAGTACAAAGCTGAACCATAAAAATTAACAAAGTTCAATTTAAAAAATAACAACAACTAAGTTCAACCATATCAATAAAGAATAAGCCTCATTTTTCTCACCATTATCTCAAACCATTTGGATCATATAGTTAATGGTAAATAGTTGAATACCGTTTGGCTTATATAGTGATTAATGAATATTGATGGACTTGATGATTCAAATTCATTTATTTCAAGGATTTTTTTTTTCATATAATTTAATAAACGGTTTGGTTCGATTCAAAATCAAAACCTTAGTAAATCTAACTAGATCCAAACCAATGGCTTTGAACCAACGACTTGGTCGGACTTTGTAGTTTGACAATTTTTTTTGTTCAACCCTAATGGCAAGGAAAAGGAGCACTAAGAGAGTGGCCGAGTAGGGGCGCAAAAAATGACTTGGGAAACGCGAAAATAAATTTTGATTAGTTTGAACCAAAAATTTGATTTAAAAAAAGTCGGATTTCGAATAGAATGTAAAAATGTGACATTCTTCGCATTAAGTTTTGCTATACTCATTACTTCTTTAACGCTATTAGATTGCAAGTAAATGAAGAAATATTATCAAAAATACATTCGTTAATTGATGATATAAGCCTTATTTTTTATTCAACCAAAGATAATATTTAAAACAGGGTAATTGATGCAAAACCTCCCTACTCTTTACCTCTATTGTGAAATTACCTATGTCCTTTCATTTTGATGGAAAACCTCCCTAGATGGCCCAAACTTTGCGGAATACAATTTTTCCTTGTAAAATACAAAAATAACTTAATAAAGTTTTGTAAGTGATGAATATACCTCATCTTTAAATAAAATAAAAAATAATAAAGAATTAATTGAAATCACAGTCGCAATTTTTCAAAAAAGTGCAAATACATTCCCAATAAATAATTAAAAAAAAAAAAAACTTTTTATCCCACCGACTCCCTACCCTACCCTACCTACATCTCTCCACTCCCACCCCCACCTTCCTTTCCCAACCCTATCCTTCCAGCCCCATCCCCACTCCTATCTTCCCCTTCCCAACCCTAGGGACTCTACTCTAAAATAGATTGATGCAAAACCTCCATGTCCTTTACCTCCATTGTAAAATTACCCATATCCTTTCATTTTGATGGAAAATCTCCCTAGATGGTCCAAACTTTGAGTAATATAATTTTTCCTTGCGAAATACAAAAATTTCTTAATAAAACCTTGTCAATGATGAATATACCTCATCTTTAAATAAAATAAAAAGAAAATAATAAAAAATTAATTGTAATAAAAAAAGTGCAAATAAATAATTAATTTTTTTTAAAAAAAATAACTTTTTATCACCCTACCTACATACTCTCTCCACTCCCACCCCGACCTTCCCTTTTCCAACCCTACAATACCCTACTCTACCCTACGACCACCCATCACTTTTATTTATTAGAAATATATATTTCTAACCCCCAACCCCCACTACCACCTTCCGTTTCCCAATCCGACCCTATTCTATCCTACCCTACCCTACCCTGCCACCTCACACCCCCACCTTCACTTTCCCAACCCTACCCTACCCTCCCACATCCCATCCCCACCTTCCCTATCTCAAGGCAGCAGATCGATGGTGGCAGGAGTACGAAGAAGATGAGATAAGTGGAAGAAAGAGAATTTTTTTTTTTAATTACTTATTTGAGATTCGTTTGCACTTTTGTTTAAAAATATGGAACAAAGAATACAATTAATTTTTTATTAATTTTTCTTTTAGTTTTGCTTTATTTAACAATGAGGGTATATTTATCATTTCACAAAACTTCATTTAGAAAATGGAAGAAAAAGTCATGTTCCACAAAGAAAATGTTGCATTCAACAAAGTTTGGATCATATAGGGGGCTTTCCACAAAAATGAAATGATAGGAGGATATTCCAGTCAATTACCCTTCAAATATATCCAATCATTTCTCTGTGTTAACTAGCAATGAAATGAAATGTGCAGTTGTATTTGGTGATCCTAATCAAGAGTTGCTCAATAAATCACATTGTGAAATGATAAATTCCTTATTTCTATTCAATGGTTCCCTTGAGGGAGCCAGGCTACCTTGTACCAAACATGCAATTTTAATTCATAGAAGCTAATATCATTTCTCACCGAAAAATTATATCAAAGTCAAACCACATCTTTGAGACATGGATTTTGCGAGAGAGATTTGTGTTTATTCAAATGCTCATCAATATTGCCAGTGCTACTGGAAAAGTTTTATTCATTAATTTGGCAAATGGTACGGAGATTTATTTTACCCTCAGTATTTGAGCTAAACGTTTGGATATGCACAGCCTACAAGCGTGATCTTGATGCTGAAGGTGATGAAGCTGGCGCGCTCTGCAGAAAAACAAGAGACCGTAATCAGCATAGATAAACCTTAATCATGTGGACATACAACAATGAAACGTACACGCACCACCCACAGACAAGACTAGCAACTCGATTATAGTTGGCGGCTTTGATCAAAGTTTGGACCATGAGCATGTCCTAGATAGCTTTGAGTTAAAGAATGCTTCATCCCTTCTCCCATTTACCCTCTTTTCCACAGACTAAACTTCTACTTTAGTCTTTTATAGTCTGATCATTTGGTTTTTGCTTTAGCAACTAATAAACTCCTCTTTCCAATAAATTTGGGCTTGGTAGTATATAGTCCTTGTCATCCTCATTTCTGTCCAAGACTACATTTACTGAAGGTCCAAACAATCAAATCTTTTGCATTCACACCGAGAACTGTTAAATTTGGTCTCTGTCTCCCTCTTCTAAGCAGTTCTACTAGGATGAAATCCCCCTTGTGAACAGAAAACATACACGCTAAATTTATGCGTCTTTGATTTACTATAGCTCAATTGAAATTTGACATAATTCCCCATTACATGGGTTTAAATAATTGGACTGTTTCAGGTGTTTACTGTCTCAGAACATACTGTCTTGTGCAGTGCCAGGGGCTAAGAGAAAGCTTAAGTCCAAAAAAATATAAAATGAAGCATAAATCTTCAAATTAACTAAATACTGTATACTGATGGATAAGAATAATGCTGTAATAATAAGGTACTTACTAAAGGAATGCCTCTCAATGCTCTTTCTTCTAAAAACGACGACGGTTTATAGAAGTTACCATATACTTGTGACCACTTCTTGAGACTTTGATATACATGGTCAGCCCCGATGGAGTCAGCCCAGAAAATAATACCGCCTCTGCCACAAAGACATGCTTCCTCAGGGGGTTTTTAATATAAAATAGTCTCTGAGATTTTAATAGGGGTCATTCATATGCTCAAAAGGAAATGGTAAAGATGGTCATATGAATATTGGGCATCTTCAAAATACATACATCACATGAATATTCAGCAAAACAATGTTTAATACATAACCTGTTTAAGTCCCAGTCTCTCTCACCTCCTGACCCAGCTCCCTTCCCTTCTAGCTGTCTAATCTTTTGTGTTTTTCTAGTTAATTCATTTTACATATTATACCTAGTTAAGTTCTGGATTTCATTTGTCAAGATTACTTTTCTTCTCTCCAGTATTTGTGCCAGTGTGCAGATGCAAAAAATGCTAGATACAAAACTGAATTCATACATGCTCCATAAAATGCTTGTACTAATTATAATCTCAAAGAATTATCATGGATATAATGACAAGACAATGCATGATTAAGTAATTTCAAAGAGTCCAGGAAATGAGGAGAAACTGGGTAGAAGGTGGTAATATTTAAATATTTCAGGCAATGGATTATCATGGAGTCACTCACCTATAAGAAGGGAAACTCATGCCGAGAACAGATGCTACATCAAGATCAGATGCTCGGATTACTATGCCCTCATCCAAAACACGACATGCCTCGTTCACCACTGGAAAAAGTATCATCTCGACAATTTCCTGGTCAGTGACAATAATAGGCTGCATAGAAATTTCCAGCAGATATCAGTAAATGATATCTTTAATTGTGCGTGCCTGAGGGACTTAACAGCCCAATACAATATTTAACACGTGGACGATAGTCGTGTCAAGTGGTGTAATCGAGTCTGTTGTATACCTTTCCACTGGGCATTATATTGGTGAGCATCCTAGATTCCTCTACTATTGGTAATACCAAAGGATCAGGTTTTGGCTTGCTTCCTTTCTTATAAATATAGTATCCTTTTCCATTATTTTTACCTGCAACCCCATAAGCAGAAGTAAGTATAAAGTGAAGATTAAACTTAAGTACTAATATATGCAGTGAATTACATCATTACCATTTCTCCCATTTTTCATAAGAAGTTCAACCAATGGAGAGTGGAAGGTACGATCAGGAAAGTAAGAAGCAAATTCTTTCGTTGTTGCGACAGCTACTCCATATCCTGCTAGATCCTGAAGCCTGTTGAAATAATTCCAAAATAACCAGGACCGAGGTTATGATACAGAGTCAATGAACGTGAAATCGTGCTTTAGGATACAGAGGCAACGAAATTACTGGAATGGGCCCAAAGGAAGGCCAAATTCGGTTATGAGCCGGTCGATTCTGAACACGTCCACCCCCAAGTTAACCAAAATATGTGCACCTTGAGAGTATGGGAAGAAGGTTCTATTAACAGCAAAGCCAGTACAGTTTCCAACCACGACAGGAACTTTCTTTATGGTCTTCCCAACCGCCATTAGGTCAAGAATTGCTTGAGGAGAGGTCTTCTCTGTCCGCACAATCTCCAGGAGAGGCATTACATGGGCAGGACTGTTAAAATGTAAATCAAGTGAGCAGTTAAAGTAACATATATTGTCTACTGAATTTCTAAAGAATATCTATGATACACGAGTCCGGCACGATGTGTCGAATACGCTGACAAGCAATTTTTCAAAAAAGTATTGACATGACACATCTACAAGTTAATTAAATTATTTAAAATTCTTCATTTTTAGTTTTATACTTGCTATTAATTTTTCTTATTGAGATCTTTTAAATATAAGTATATATTTATTATTTACTAATAAATTTGATTTAAAAATATATAATATTTTTAAGAAAAAATTGCAGTAGCGATCCCTAACATTTTCATTTTTTGCAGACTTTATCATAACCTTTATTTTGTGCCAGCAGAGGTTATTAACCTTTCATAAATATGCACCTAAAGTCCATCTGGACGAAAATCGTCCAAAACACCATCAATTGACCGGAAAAATTAAGAAATCAACATCCAATAAAACAGTCCAAAATCACCATTCAAAAAGTTATCAACATCCAATAAAACAATCGCGATAGCAGATAGTTCATGGAATTTTCCAGACTACTCACGATGTTTTGGACAGTTTTAATTTAGATGGAACTCATGTGCATATTTATGAAAGGTTAGGAACCTTCTTTTTCATTTTTTGTAAATTTTACCTTAACATTTATTTTGTATCAGCGGAGGTTCCTAACATTTCATAAATATGCACTTGAGATCTATTTGGACGGAAACCGTCCAAAACATTGTCAATTGACCGGAAAAATTAAGAAATCAACATCCAATAAAACAGTCCAAAATCACCATTCAAAAAGTTATCAACATCCAATAAAACAATCGCGATAGCAGATAGTTCATGGAATTTTCCAGACTACTCACGATGTTTTGGACAGTTTTAATTTAGATGGAACTCATGTGCATATTTATGAAAGGTTAGGAACCTTCGCTAGCACAAAATGAAGGTTATGGTAAAGTCTGCAAAAAACGAAAAAGTTAAGAATCGCTGCTGCTATTTTCCCTATTTTTAATCATGGTAAATTGCAGGGTCAGCTCTAACACGTGTCCGACACAGACACCCTACCTTAATTGAGGTGTCCATACAACGAAAATCAATTGCCCGTATTTAACGACTCCCAGTTCCAAAGTGACATTCTCAAACAGTGTAACTAAAATAAACTTTCCATTAATCACAACCATATATTGCCACAGTATAAGCATATACATGCAAGAATCTCAGACCACATGCCTATCAGCCTAACCACTATGTTTCCCAATTGTGCATCTCAACTAGGATGGAAAGGGTACTAAAAAGAAAAGAGGAAGGGGTTTTCTAATAGAGTTCACCAGGGATTTCAATTTAAAGCAATGTAAGTGTTTCTAAATTCAAAATTATAAATCCTGTCCACACTTTGAAATTGGAAGGAAATGAAGAATCACATCAAAGAAAAATCATTTCACTTTCTAATTCCCAAATGGAAATATTTTCTTCTACCTATTTCCTTCCATGCAGTTTCATCAATTCAATATGAATGTTTTAAGATTCTCATGCGTAGTTTGATCTTCAGAATCCTCTTCAGACAAATTATGAAAATCTAAGAGAAGATACCTTATTTTTCACACATATTTTCTTTATTAAATTTCCAAGTAGACCGAATTAAAAGGGGAAAAAATAACTTAGTAGACTCCCAATTAGTGCTACTGCTTGTCAACTGCACATCCAGTCTGAGAACAGAGAGGTTTTATTTTCAAACTTTCATTTATATGCATATTTGCTCAGCTAATGACAATAATTTATGAAATCAAATTCTTAATTCATCCAACAGAAGTTTCATAACCTGAAAAAATGTGCACCCACAATCCGATCTTGAGATCTGGTCTTTTCTCCTACTACATTGAGATCAATAGTAGACGTGTTGGAAGCTAATATACAGTGTGGAGGGCATGCCTTCTCAATTTCACTAAATATTTTCTGTTTTAGTGGAACATCTTCAATAACAGCCTGCAATTAAGACAAAACCATATTAGAAATACAAAACTAGCAGAGAACAACAAAAACACTAGCAATCTTATCGACCAAAACCCCATACACAAGATGACATAGGAAATCTTCACATCCTACTCGAACCCGTTCTAGTTAGTGAACTTCGTGAGTATGGAAATGATATCGTGGTGCCGAACTATAGATTCTAAGGTTGATAGATGGGAAGGGTACGTAAAAGTTAAGAGCACAAAGTGTTTGAGTGGAGTTATGCGAAGTTCTTGAAATTCTGTTATATTTCTCTCAAATAATGAATTCAAGACATTGAATGACTTTGCATAGACTTCAAGAAGTCCTACACCTTGTAATATGCCAATCTGGCCAGAAACTAGGCCACTTACCCTCCATACTAGCAAAATGATGTTGATAACTGAAACTGAGGTGGCAATTATAGAACTTAAAGAGAAATTTAGTATAAAAAAAACATTGTTTGATTGCTGGGATATTGTAAAGAGAAGAATGATTTTATTGAGTAGTGTATTGTAGTGTGTTACAGGTAAAAGCTTAGCTCGGCCTTCCTTTGGGGCACTTGCCCATGTAAGGCCCCTTTAGATAGGCCTTACATTATGAGTTTTCCCCCGTCTTGTCAAGCTAAATTGTTTGACCTCAATTCGTGTGCCACCTAAGAGGTTTGATTGGTTGAGGAGTTCAGTCTGGTCAGACCATCATGACACCTTCAAAGTCATCATTAATTATAGCCTAGGCAATCATTGTTTTCTCCTGATTGGTGAGCATGGGAGTGTCGACGTCAAAAGTGACACCTTCCTGCTTCTAATTGGCAGCCCTAGGATGTGCTGACGTCATTCAGGAACATCCATTAAATATACTCATGACGATGTTCTTTGATAACGGCGGCTATTGACCATTCTAACTAGATGACTTTGTTGTCCAACCTCGCCCCATATTCTAGGATTGTTGATAATTAAACCTCTTTAATCATCTTGAAGTTGATTCCTAATAATTAAGCCTCTGCCCGAGGTGGCTCTTATGAGATCTAACACCAACAAATGACTTTAATAAAAAATCTAATAAAAGAGAAGCCATGAATCATCCATTTTGTAAAAGCAAACCATTTCAGAGTTTCTGTAAACTATAGATTTACCAGTAAATTCCAAATTTTGAGGGACTCAAAAGACTTCTGAGAAAAAAGATTAAAAAATCAAAGATAAGTATCAAAGAGTCCAATGTGTGTGTGTATATGTGTGTGTGTATATATGTATGTATATGTGTGTGAGTGTGTGTGTATATATTACGTTTGCTTTTCCAGAAGTGAGCATAAGAATTTTCTAATGTGTGAATGAGAAAGAGATGTCAAGGGTAGAAATGAATCCAAGTACTTAGATTTCCTTAGCTGGAAATTCAATTGGAAACCATCATCCAGCCTTGGCTAGAAATGTTCAAAAAATTAGAAGTACTATCTCCCAACTCACCTCAATGACCAAATCTACATCCTTAAACTCGGAGTAGTCTATAACGCCTTTTAGCATTGAAAGGGCTTTATCCGCATTATCCTGTGCCAACCTTTTTCTAGATAACAGATCTCGGATATTCGCTGCAATACAAGCACAGAGACAGAGTTCATACAAATATTGATAAAATGCACCAGAACACTAAGCCCACTAAACCCATTACTTGGTGTTATTTTGTCATCAAATAGTTCAATATGTATTTCTCTTGGTTGGACTGGAAAACTGAAAGATCAGGAACCAATCAAAATCAAGTCATAACTAACCTTCTACAGTCTTTATCCCCTTGAGAAGATACTCAGAATTGATTTCTTTGAGAACGACGTAAATATTGCTCAAAATAAGAGCTGTAGCTATGCCAGATCCCATTAGCCCTCCCCCCCCCCCCCCCCCCCAATCAATTTCAATTCCATTACATTTCATTTTTCTCTCTCCTATTTTCAACCACACAATCTTCCATAAAATAATATTACAAGTAAATCGAAAACTTTTCCTTCTTTTTCAACCACTCATTTTTTCAAAAAAAATACTATTCCAACCATTTTCATTTTCCGAAAAATGGGGGCCAAACGGGGGCTAATAACTGAAAGCAAAACAGATAACTATACCAGAAAAACTATCAGTTGTGCAGCATTGGGGCCATGACAAGACATCTTAAAACAGGCCGCAATTAATTTCAATTCCATTACATTTCATTTTTCTCTCTCCTATTTTCAACCACACAATCTTCCATAAAATAATATTACACGTAAATCGAAAACTTTTCCTTCTTTTTCAACCACTCATTTTTTCAAAAAAAATACTATTCCAACCATTTTCATTTCCCGAAAATGGGGGCCAAACGGGGGCTAATAACTGAAAGCAAAACAGATAACTATACCAGAAAAACTATCAGTTGTGCAGCATTGGGGCCATGACAAGACATCTTAAAACAGGGGTTTGAATTATCTCACAAGTATCATGGTTAAACAGAATACAGGTGCATGAAAATCCGTTCTCTAAGAAAAAATGAGACATGGTACTTCTGTTAGACAAGTGTCCCCATAAGAAAACTACCTGTGTGCACGTATAGAATTAAGCTATGATTTGTGCAGCCAACATACTCAAAATCATAGTTCAGAAGAATGAAACCATATCCTATCTTGTATTGTGGGAGATGAGCTCAATTTTTTGACTAGAGAGACAACTTGTCAGTTATATCTTGAATTCTATCTTAAATTCCCACAGCATCATAAGTTGCTCCCCATGTTCCGAATCTAGGAATAAAAACATAAAGAGAAAAAGTTGTATTGGTACTCCTCCCATTTCAAAGAAATCCTTCCTTTCATCTGATATTTCAGAGTAATGTCCCATTTACCCAAAATAAGCATATTTTAAAACCATTTTTTTCCAAAGCTGCCCCTCACTACTATTAACTAAGAAGCATGGATAGGAATATGTAATTCATATACGATACAATACAGGTACGTCGATATGACTTTTTAGAAAAAATAAAGATATGCAGATACGTGTCATAAAATTCAACAATAAAAATGAAACAAATACTAAATCATTTTTTTTTATCTTAATCCTTAATTTTCCCAACATCATTTTCTTCAACACTATCAACATCAGCTTCTTTATTGTCATTAAAGTTAACACTCTTCAACTCTAGCTTATCTAACGATAGATTAGCAACTTCAAACAATCCAATACCTACAATAGATTAGCAACTTCAAACAATCCAATACCTACAAACGTATCAAATGAGTATCTCACAATGTCCCACATTTTGAAGTTTCCTTTGAATAGAGATCTAATTTTCTTGATAAGAGATGTAAATTGCTATGAACGAAAATCAATTTTTCAATTCGTGGAGTTATTTTATTACTTCTGATAGAGCGCACAAAATAGTACGTACTCCAATTTCTTTCAGCACAAGATAAAGAAGAAGTTGCATAAGAAGTTTTAAAACAATGCTTTGCAACAACGATGCATGTGACCCATGAAGTAACCAGCAAGTTTATTAATCCATATCATACCGATTAGTGATAGAATCAAACTCACCAATAACATTCTTCATATATTCTAACGTATGGGATACGTAACAAAAATAATTACAATATGAAATATTTAAAAAATAAGTATCCAATAATATCGAAAAATTAAAAAATATAATAAAACATAAAATAATTAAAAGAACATGTATGTGATACGTATTGGAGGGTATCAGAGATTATCCAAGCTTGGGTACGTAATGAGTTTACAAGTATTCATGCTTCTTAGACTATTAATGCTCAAGTGGGAGGAAAGAGAAGAGATCTTATCGGTTCTCTCTGTCTCTGACCCACTCACTTTCTAGCTCTCTCTAAAATCTCTTCTTGCATTTGTTCATTAATTTTTTTGTAGAGTGATGGGGTAAAGAAGGTTGTTGCTATTTCAAATATTAGATACTAAAAGTGCATAATTTGTTTGTTGAATCAATTTTTACCTTTGCAGTTGCCCTTTGGGCAAAAAAATTATGAACAAGAGCTTTTGAAGTGACAGATGCTACAAGCTCTTTAAACACTTTCGCCTCCTGCAAAAGAGCGGAAGGGAAGAAATCAATAACTAACAAAAATGGCCATGACTATGATGAAGACTATAATAATGACTTGTTAAGATGTAAGCATCATATGTTTGACAGCCATTTTTTCCTTTTGTGCATATGAAATTATTATGCATTATCCAAGAACTGTAATGAGCTCAATGTGCATTTCTCACAATTGTTATCTATGATTTATGGAAAAGACCAGGTATACAAGACAGATGACCAACAATACATAGGTCATTCTACCCCCAAAAAAGAATCACTTCAAAACATTCCTTTATCAAAAATATAACTTAAGACAAAACAACCCCAAGTTTTCAAATTACAGTTTACCTTTAGCACTCCAATATATCCTCCGTGAATGATTCCTTCTTCAATCACATCTAGGCATGCTAGGTGCTGAGGCATATTTTTGGCGGTCTGTTTGGCTTGTTGTCTGGCCATCTTTATTATGTCATGCGCTTCAGACAGGGAGCCAAGTTTATCCATCGCATGAAGAGAGCGTATCCATGGTTTGCGCCTCGCAGCAATGTCTAATGCCCATTGCTTAGATACTTTCAGCAATTCTTCCAAAGGTACAATTGCATCAACAAGACCTACTTCCTTTCCTTCTTCCGACATTATTGGTCTAGATGACTGTAGAAAGTACAGATTATCGAGTTGACATTAATAAAAAGCCAACATAATGAGGTCATCAACAAATGGACATTATTCTAGTAAAAGAATAACAGATACAAGAAGAGATAGCTCTTTCGATAGGTCAAGGGTACAAGCATTTAGACAGTGAACAACTACAGATTTCTTGTGCAAAAGTTAGAACAGAGTTGCAAGTACATTTCTTAATACTAAACATTGTAGTCACAATAGATAATGGTATCTTTCTATTTCAAGGGTACTGAATATATGGCGCATGGACAGGTCTCCCTGATGATTTTAGAAATGAAGTATGAGCACTGCATTTGATCTAATTCTTAATCAAAAGCTCCCGAACTCAGATAAGAAACCCATGCTTCAGATTAACGCCGGAACTCTCAATGTCCAAGAAGTTATTGGTTGGTGAGACTGTTACTTTTATTTTTATATGCTAATCTGCTGAACAATCTCCTGAAAAAATAGAGAATTATTTGTTCCCTTTTCAACTTCTTCCATCAGCACCTTCAACTTTAATCAAATACATACCTCTCAACCTCTATTTTTCTTAGAAAAGCTTTACATGCTAGAACACAAACTAAAAGAATCTATTCAAGAGGAGAACTAAATGCAGACCAAGGAAACATGCAGGGATGAGAAACTAGAAAGAGAGAATACAAGCATCACTAGTCAGAACTAAATGTGGACCAAAGAAACAGGCATGGTTCCCATTGAACTAGGATCCAAACAAGGAAAAGCACTTGCCATTTGACTGAAAGTAGAAAGAGAAAATACAGTCATATTGCATAACTAGTCAAATATTAGTAAACTGACACAGATGCAAAGAAGAAAGAAATAGTATTCTCTCCAAATTCCCTCGGTGCCTTCCTTGGGAAAGATGACCCTATCTTCAGGTCACTCCATGCACTATTGGAACTGAGAGTAACTTGGAGGACATGCTACAAAAGGCTTAGGAAGCGGATATGTCATAGATCAAATTAATTATTTTTAAAAATCTATACATACAATTCCCTCGACACCGAAGGATATCCTCATATTCTTTTGTATATAATTTTTGATAAAATCTCTTACATTCAATAACTGGAAGAATGAAATCTTATTTTGACCTAATATTATGCATTATGTAAAACCGAGGTTCAAGATCCTCAAATAATGTTGACGTTGTTCAATTATTACTGAAAAAAAGAATTATGAAGAAAAGAACAAAAACGTGCTATGAAGTAAAAAAGTCAACAGTAGACACTTTTCGAGATTGTTACCCATTAATGCAATTAGAAACAGTTCAGTATTGGAAGCATATGTTTCCAGAAGTTTTAGCCTCATTATCTACTAATAAGAAAGGACGCCTCACCAGCATCATTTCAACAGCTTTTGGTAGCCCTACAAGCCTTGGAAGACGTTGTGTGCCTTGACAAAGAAGCGTGGTTATTGTATAGGTTATGTTTATTGAAGTAGAGAAATTTCTCTTCTTCAAGCTCACATTGCAGGTGATCAGAGATAGTAAATAGAAACCTTACCACCAGATCCAGGAATAACTCCAAGGCTTAGTTCTGGCAGACCAAGTTGAGCTCTAGACACAGCAATGCGTGCATGGCTAGCCTGCATAATGTAGTAATATGATGAAATGCAGGAAAACTTTTCACATATTTTAGGAAGTGTCATTATGTAAAGGAAACATATACCAGAGCCAGCTCTAAGCCACCTCCAAGTGCAAGTCCAGCTATGGCTGCAACAGTAGGCTTCTTCGCATCTGATGAAGACAAGGAGAACACAAAATAATTTTAGGGATAAGTATTTGACATATTCAATTTTGAAAGAAGTCATAAATAGAACTATACATTGGAAACTCAAAAAAATACCAAGTGCAATTTACATAATCAAACAATTAAAGACTAGTCAAGAAGGACCTTCTATCACATTGACGAGAAGATCAACAGATGCATCTGGTAAGATAGAAAGGTCTCCTGTGCATACACGAAAATTTAATTAATTCTAATGTAGATTTTACAAACACAACCGATGGAACACACAAATATATAATTTCCAGAAAATTGGTTGAGAGATGGTATTCAGATAAAAATTGGCACCAGTTTTGTGTATCATTTCAAATACATTGATGTCAAAGCCACCTGAGAATTTCCCACCATTGCCTTCAAAATGAAGTCAGAAAAAAATAATCAGTTGTTGACTCTAGGAAGCAGCAAAAGTTCTCTATCTAAATAAGATGACACAGATAGCTCTCAAATTTACAGAAATCAATAAAAGTAGTGATAAACTAATATTACTAGCATAGTCGCGGATTATGAAAATCTTGACTTATAGCAAATCGAAAATTTCATGAGATTTGTCTCTAATGCTGTATCCTCCTTTTGGCTTAGAGAATATTGAAAGTCAACTATTGACCCTCCACTGGTATACCTGTCAGCAACCGTAATCCATAGTACAGAAGTTTTCTTGCACTGAACCAACAGGCAGGAATCTTTGACTAAGTTTTAGAGTATCGTAATCAATATATGCAATTCACTGAATTCAAATGTTGTAACATACTTTGCCGACTTCAGCAACTCCCCAAATTACTAAAACAATAACAATAATTTATCTGCACCTAGTTTCCAGTTCATATTGTTAACTATTTAGTGAATTGAAGTAGGTCATGTAAAAATTCAGGTTGCCTTCCTTATTAGAACTTTCAGGCATACACAAACGAAAATATATGTGTGTGTGTGAGTGTGAAAAAATCTCGAATCAGCAATCATGAGATTGATTAACTTAAATTCCATAGTAACGGTGATTGCTCTCTCCTGAAACAAACACTTCGGCAGAAAACCAAAGCAATAATCACTCAGAATCTGGTTTATTTATCAAAAATAAACAAACACGAACAAATAAATTGAGGAAAAAATGCTACCAGTAAGAACGATAGCTTTGACATCATTTCTTCTCATTGCCTCAGCAAACTTTTGCTTTAACCCTTCAAAAACTGCAAGTACACAAAACAACTCAATCAATTAATCACTTCAAGGCCATACATCCATATGTATGTATTCACGTAGCAACTTACTTTGGAGGGCTAAAGCGTTAACAGGAGGATTGGAGATGGTGATGATCGCAACGCCATCGTTTTCAACCTCCATGATCACCGTAGGCACCGCCATTTGTCTTTAGCGAACAGGATCTTCGGGTGTGACTTCTAAACTGAATTGAAAATGGAGTGGAGAAAAATTGACCAGGGCTATGTGGTTTTTTGATTGGTGAAATAATGCTATTCATTGGTCCTGATTATAAAATAACAATAATGTGATATTTCGATAATATTAATTAATTTACTAATTAAAATAATTTAATGTGAAATTTATTATTGTCAAATATTATTTATGGATAAGATAAATAGCATTATTATTGATTAACCGAAAATGGTTGGCGACTGACTCTCGATATGGCCTACTTGTTTTTTTTGGACCTTTTTATTCACACGAGACTCACGAGTATGTGAGTGGATTTTCAAGTAAAGTAACAAAATTCATTCATTAAGGGCACGGTACAAAAGTCAAACTCCAGTGAGATCCTAAAGAGGGGGTCTGGTCACATTATCTTTGTGCCACATAATGACCCTAACCTAATAACTGCCATACTTACAGAGGATCTACTACCTTCCTATGGTCTGTGATAAGACAATTTTGTCCCTATGAATAAGTAGAATTACTTTAATTTCGAAATAAGAAAATAATATGTAAAATTGACCTCAATTTTGCATACTATATTCTAACTGCCCATATTTTTAAAAAGTTAAAAGTTGCATCTAAAAATAAGAAACTGATTTTGAAAGTGTTTGAATAATTTTTTACAAATGCTTTGGCTTGAAAAAATTTCGGAAAAAATTAACTTACGGTAATTTCCTAAAAAAAAGTTCCACAAGAAGCAGGAGGAAAAGTCATATAAAATGTTCTAAACTAATTATCATTGTCAAAAAAAAAATATAATAATAATAATAAGTCCTTCGAAATGTTTGATACTTTTATAGCATGTTTGTTTAAGTCTAAAGTGAAATTACTTTCAATGTATTATTATTATTATTAATTTTGAGGGGTAGCTCAGTGGTCAAGTTTTGGATTTGCTCTCCAATAATCACCAGTTCGAGTCTTCTCAGAACAGGAAAGTTTGACTAATTCAACTGCACCTTCCTTTGTTTAATGTGTTAAATAAAAAATATATATATTATGATCATTGTCATTTGGTTATATTTTAAAAGAATTTTTCGTGATTACTTTCATTATTATGTGACACGTACAGGGGTGTCAACGAGTCGGCTCGAGCCAAAGTCCAGCTAAAATTTTGAGACTTGGCTCAAGCATCACCCAGTTGAACAAGTTCATATTTTTTAATATTTTTTAATTCATGAAATTGTAAATTCTTTTTAATTATGTAAAATTTATATTAATTGTAGATTAAATAAAAGTTACAACTTTACTTTTTTTTTGGGGTGCGGGGACGGCGGGGGGGTTAGGATTGATTACAATTAATGTAGGGGAAATTAAAATTTTATACGAATAAAATATTTTGTGCACAACTTTTTTAAAATAAATGAATTTAAAAATTACATAATTAAATCAACAAAAAAATTTAAAAAGTTACAATCATATCCTTGGATCTGTTGCAACTCCTTAACCTTTAAACTATCAACTTTTTATTGAATTATATTTAAATTGGTTAACCTCATCAATTGTCAATTGGAACGTCTTTATCGTAGTTGGATGAAGTACTCAAACTATCCTTAAACTGGTTAACCTCGTGACTAGTAAAACTCATTTGTAACTATTAAATTTTGAAGATTTAAAATTGAAAAATTATAGCAAAAAAATTGGATATTAGAGCAAAGAAGTTGGAAGTAAAACTGAAAAATAGAATACTGCAAGTTAAAAATCGTTAAAGAAAATTGATAGTATAAAACAAGATTTTAACCTTCATATTCATAGCCAAAAAATTGAAACCAAAATTAAATTTTTTTTGCTCGATCTGTATAGCAGAAAGTCTCTTTGCAAAGAGACTAGTTGGTGGGACATGCAATTACATTTGATGGTTGTAGTGGCCTACTTTTTGTAGGCAATAGCCTGCAAAAAACGAGACGTGAATGGCCCCCATCACGAGCTATTTTTGGCCCTTGTCCATAGTCGGCCCTTGTGACTCGATGGCCTACATCGAGTTGCACGAGCCAACTCGGGCTTTTCTCAAGTTAGACATAGGTTGCTCGAGCTAACTGGCTCATTTGTCATCTCTAAACACATACTCAATACATATTCTTTATGCCCTTGTTTGACCCATATTATTTTCATAAGAATCCATTTTTGAATAGTGTATTGATGGGAAATTTGTGATTTAAAATTAAGTTTTTTGAATTTACGTGCAATATTATTTTATTGAAGAATGTGTGATTAAAATGATGTCCAATTGAAAGAATGTGGCTCAAACAGAGCCTATATTGATATTTATTTTGGTTTCCTATGATGTAATTATTTTGTTTGTGATAACAACTAGCCTTTTGATGTAAAAATAAGATTAGGACATTTGCACATATGATTCTAATATGAAAATATACCAAAAATTTGTATTTTTTTCAAAATCTTGCAAAAATATCATTATTTTAGTGCAAAATAGTCCAATTTATCATTTCCATTACTTAGGCCCCCAAAAAGCTATTTGTACCTTGTGGGTTTACAAGGTTGGCTTACAATGTGACGTGGCAAGGGGCAAAAAAGGAAGAAAATGACAAAAGGACAAAGAATTCAGACAGACAAAGAATTCAAAAGACTGAATAAGAGACAGTGGGAGCACGTGATTTCTCCCTCTTTCCAATTTCTTACCAAAAGCTGAAAGAAAAGGGAAAAACCCAACCTCCATTTTCTCTCCAAATTTGAAGACGACGAAGCCATTCGAAACGTGATTTTCGAAACCCAATGCACACATCACCTCTTGCCATCTACAAATCTGCCACCATCTCCTGCCTACAGCCACATCTCGAACTCGTCGGGCGGGACTTTCATCAAGCCTCGTAGCAATATTAAATTCCACCAAATCTCACATTGGCTAGATAGTAAGGTACGTGATTTAAACAACTTGAAGGTGTATGCCATTTGATGTGCGTGAAATATAGTAGCAGTATTGAATCCTAGGGTTTTCTTCTCTACACACAAGCATGGGGAGTGTATATTGTCCTTCTCAAATAAAATCTGGGTCGGTTGATAATAGTAATAATCTTCAATGCATAGACATCTTTGGTAGATTTGCACAAAACTCGAGTATTAAATTCCACCATAATTTTCTTGAAGTTTTGGGATTATTTCGGAATTTAATCTAGATTTTTTTGGTACTTTTGCGAAAAATTGGTTTGCTGAACCTAACTAGAATTTTCTTGAACTGCTGGGATTTTTGAAACAAAATTGAAGAAATTTAATGCTAGAAACTTTTGTGCTTTGGAACAATTCCAAGATGTTCACCTTCACCTAAACATGTTCCATTGTAGAGACATCCGTTAGTTTGGGGGGATAACATGTTACATAATACCGTGATGCCAACAAATAAAATTTACCCTGCTAAAGAGACATCTAGCATAGAGTGTAAGCACTCTAAAACACCCGAAGTGCTGCTCTATATCCTTGTCAAAAAGTTGCATTAAGGTTGTATTTGGTGATGCCATTGTAGTAGAGCAAGTGTTCGGAATGAGTGGTCATCTTCACATTTATCATTTAACTTTTTGTTGTTGGCGTGTGAATCCTATGACAGAATGCAGGAGTAAGCCCATTTCTTTGCCGAATGCCCGATAAAAGTTCGATGCCCAACGTGTAACTAAGGTTTCCAAAAGTGTTTTGAGGTAGAACGAGCTACAGCTAATAAAGGTAAATTCTTCAAATGTTGCGGTCATAAATGTGGTTTCTGGGAGTGGTGCAAAGAAGGGGAATCAAGTGGCGAAGCCAAGAACATTGGTGCTATGTTGCCTAAGTCCAATCCGATCGAATCAGTTGACGATATCTCCCGCATGTTTCAGTCTCAAGTTCGGATTAACGATGAACGCAAACTCCACATTTCTATGAACGTGACAATCCGTACGGGAAAACCAAGCACCAAATGGAACACCAAAGGCAAGGGGCAAGTTTGATTAGTGGTGGATTTTTGCTTTTATATGGAAGGAAAATCAATGTTGTAAATTTATCATGCCAATCTGTTGTTTATTTGTAAGGATTGTGACAGTCTGTTGTTTATGTGGGTAAGGTACAACTTATGAATGTAGTAGATTTATCATGACATTGTCTGGAAATAACCAGCAAAGTGGCGGTAAGTAGACTATTTATACTAAACTAGGAAATTAATTAAAACCTAATTTAAAAAGGAAATAAAATTCTAGAATATGATAAAAAAAAAAAGGGAAATAAAAGGCCTAGAAATATTAAAGTTACCAAGCAAGAATTTCATTTAAATTAAAACACTACACGAGAAAGGAAACAAAATCTGTTAGCCAACTACGGTGCGACCGCATTGTTGTTTTATATGCGTTTGCATGGTTCTCATGATTCCAGCCTTGTAATTTTCGGTATGCATGTGTGCGACCGCATGCATCTTAAGGCAGTGCTGTCGCATGGTAGCCGTGCTGGATTGTTTCTTCCTTGTTTGCTCCAGCTTGGTTCAGGTGCAATTTCATTGGTGACAAAAACTGATCCAGTGTCTTTTGTCCCTTGATCCAACCTATTTTGTCCCACATTCCAACATTTTAATTATGTATTCACTAGCTTCCATAACTTAATCAACGGATTGGCCATCTTTAACAACCCAAATCGGCCCTCAACTAACACTTATATTATACACACTTGTCAAGCTCGAACCTCATCATTAACCAAACCTAGATAAATTTATTACAAATCAGTTTTGCAAATAAATTTGTAACACGAAGAGCATAACAAAAATATCAAACCAAACTTGCAGGAACTAAAACCCAAAATCAACTTCAAATGCATAATTCAAAATTTCAAATCTTGCCATAATAAAACCCAAAAGGTACATCAAGATCTCGATTTATTGAAAATAAAGAACCCATTCAAACTTAAACAGGTGAAATAAGGCCGATTGTTAAAAGATCGATGTTGTCAAAACACGCTTCCTCAATGCATTATGGATTAAAACTCGTTGCCACCGTGACGCGTTAAATGAGGATAGTAGTAAGGATGTGCATGACCTACAATACAAGACTACATCAAACGGTGCACGCAAATCACCTAGGTACAAAAGGAACGTAGTTTAACATAAAACCGTACCTTGAGATTGAATATTGGATGGGTTGACGACTGATGCATCGATGTAGAAGTCAGGAATTGTTGTCCAAATACTTGGCTTTCATGGTCACCCTACAACATCATAAGAAAGCGCAAATTAAACTTTAAACATATGAATAGGACGGTTTAAAATTACTAACCAAAAATATATGCGAATAGGAGAACGGTATGTCGTGGAAGATTGTTGTTCTTCATGTACCTGAACGGACGATGCACCATCTGGTGGACAAGTACGCCTGATGCGAACCCCGTAACAACGTTGACTACGAAACCTACAACGAAATTGACAAACCCAAAAAAGTCAAATTAATCCAAAGTTTAGGATTAACCCAAAAGAAAGTCGAACCAAAAAATCCAACAAGAACGACGCTTGAAAGACCCCTTGATCACGCAATCCAAGAATTAAATCCGATTGTTTGAACGCCACAAGTTAACACTTGATAAGTTCGAAGTTGTTCAATGAAGAACGATGAAAAGAAGACAATACGCCTCATTTTAATTCAATATCAATAATGTCAAAGGTTTTTAACAATTGAATGGAAACTCCTATTTATACTAAACCTAAAAACTAGGTAAAAATCGTGCAAAAGTCGAGTATAATCTCCAAAATATGGAAAAGAATCAAAATCTAATAAAATATGAAAAATTGCCAAAATTGAAAAATTCGCAAATTTTTTTGCCTGTGCGACCGCATGGTGTATTTCCATGCGGTCGCATAGTTCAACAAAAAATCCCAATTTAAGTTTCGGTATGCCACTGTGCGGCCGCATGGTGTTTTGCTGTGCGATCGCACAGGCTTATTTTCAGCCTCCGGTTGCATCGCTTGATAACAAATTGATCCAAGTTGATTCGGCCTCCGACCCGAACATGAAAGTTGCTCCATTTTAAGTCCCGAACATGATTCCATCAATGGTTTCTTGAACGAGCAATCACATCGCTTGTTTCACTTGCTTTGCCCTTGATCGCATCATTGGTACGCCATCGACTATCAACGGGTCTCGTCTCGCACTTGCCTTCGTCGGGCTCAACTCCTAGATCATATCATCCCCTCACTCTTCAAAAGGATTCGTCCTCGAATCTGAATCTGCATCAAATAGAGAGAGATAAGATATATTAAAAGTAGCCGAAACATTGTACTCACCTGGAAGGTCCAACTTGTAAGCATTGTCGTTTATCTTTTCAATCACTTGAAATGGACCATCGCCCCTCGGTTGCAACTTGGACTTCCTTTGCTCCGGAAACCGCTCTTTCGTAAGGTGCACCCAAACCCAATCTCCTGACTCGAATGTCACGTGCTTCCTACCTTTGTTTGCTTACGACGCAACCAACTTACTTTTATTTTCAATTTGCGCTTTTACTTTTTTATGGAGTGACTTAACCAATTCCACCTTCTTTTTGCCATCTAAACTACCACGTTCATTCGCAGGTAAAGGAATTAAATCCAAAGGAGTTAGTGGATTAAAACCATATACAATTTCAAATGGAGAATATGACGTAGTAAAGTGAACAGCTCGTTGTATGCAAATTCAACAAATGGTAGACACTCCTCCCAACTCTTCAAATTTTTATTGATTACTGTGCGTAACAATTTTGTCATATTCCTATTCACTACCTCAGTTTGCCCATCCGTTTGTGGGTGACAAGTCGTGGAAAATAGTAACTTAGTGCCTAACTTACCCCACAAAACTCTCCAAAAGTGACTCAAAAATTTGACATCCCGATCCTACATATGCTTCTAGGAACCCCATGTAAACGTACAATCTCTTTAAAGAATAAGTCAGCAATGTTCGTGGCATCGTCAATTTTGTGACATGGTATAAAATGTGCCATTTTGCTGAACCTATCTACAACGACAAAAATAAAATCCCGACCTCTCTTAATCCTAGATAAACCCAAAACAAAGTCCATCGAGATATCAACCCAAGGCTCACTAGGTGTAGGTAAAGGTGTGTACAAACCTTGTGATAAAACCTTAGATTTAGCCTTTTTACAACCTATGCATCGACTACAAATTCGCTTAACATCACTTTTCATCTTAGGCCAATAAAAATGCTCCTTCAATATATTTAAAGTCTTTTGAACCCTAAAGTGTCACATCAATCCACCACTATGTGCCTCCTTTACTAACAACTCCCGAATAGAACAATTAGGAACACATAACATATTTTCCCGAAATAAATACCCCTCATGCCTAAAGAACCTATCAACTGCCCTTTTTATGTATGACAAATAAATATCCGAAAATTCAACATCTTTTTCATACAATTCCTTAATATGTTCAAACCTAAGTAACTTAGAATCAAGAGTAGTTAGCAATACGTACCTTCACGACAACGTATCCACCACCACATTTTCCTTACCTTGCTTATACCGAATGACGTATGGAAAGGTCTCAATGAATTCCATCCACCGTGCATGCCTCTTGTTCAATTTACCTTGTTCCCGCAAGTGTTTTAGTGACTCATGATCGGTGTGTATTACGAACTCCTTCAACCATAGATAATGTTGTCAAGTCTCCAAAGCTTGAACAAGTGCATAAAGTTCTTTGTCATATGTACGATAATTTAAAGCAGCTCCACTCAATTTCTCGCTAAAGTATGCAATGGGCCTCCGATCCTGCATTAAAACTGCTCCAACCCCTATTCCTGATGCATCACACTCAATCTCGAATATTTTATCAAAGTTAGGTAATGCCAAAACAGGTGCTTCACACAATCTACCTTTAATAATATTAAATGCAAGTTCCTGTTCATCACCCCAATGAAAACCTACATTCTTTTTAACTACTTCCGTGAGTGGTGCAGTGATAGTGCTAAAATCCTTCACAAATCGCCTATGAAAACCAGCCAAACCATGAAAACTCCTAACTTCTGTTATGCTTTTAAGTGTCGGCCAATCTCTAATAGCCTTTATCTTTTCATCGTCTACTTCTACCCCATTAGCACTAACCACAAATCCAAGAAATATAACTTTATCCATACAAAATATGTATTTCTTAAGATTAACATAGAGTTGTTCTTTCCTTAAAATAATTAGCACACACTTTAAATGTTCTAAATGTTCTCCTAGGTCTTTGCTATAAATTAATATGTCGTCAAAATAAACCATAACAAATTTTCCTATAAAAACACGTAAAATATGATTCATTAAACGCATAAAAGTGCTAGGTGTATTTGTGAGTCCAAACGGCATAACCAACCATTCATATAAACCATATTTAGTTTTAAAAGTCGTTTTCCATTCATCACCCTTCCGCATACGAATTTGATGATACCCGCTTTTTAAATCAATTTTAGAAAATATGCAAGAACCGTGTAATTCATCAAGCATGTCATCTAACCTAGGTATAGGATGACAATATTTTACCGTTATGTTGTTGATAGCCCTACAATCCACGCATATTCGTCATGTTCCATCCTTTTTTGGTACAAGCAAAATCGGTATCGCACAAGAACTCATGCTTTCCCTCACGTTTCCTTTGCTCATCAACTCCTCCACTTGCCTTTGAAAATCCTTAGTCTCCTCGGGATTACTTCTATAAGCTGGTCCATTTGGAATGACAGCTCCGGGTATGAAGTCAATTTGATGTTCAATGCCTCGAATAGGCGGTAATCCACTTAGTACATCCTCCGAAAATATATCGTCGAATTTCTGCAACAAAGACTTAGCCAAACTAGGGAGGGGTGGGTTAGTTTCCTCAAAATTGAGGAGTGATTCCTTATAAACGAACAAGATCATCTCTTTTCTCTCAACTACCGCCCTCCTCAAATCACTCTCTTTTGCAAAGAAATTCGCTCGTATTTTCTCTCTTCTCTCGGGGTACTCTCTTTCTTTTCTCTCTTGTGATTGGTCTCTCTTTTTCTCTTTAATGACTATCTTAACATTTTCTCTCTTTTTCTCCAATTCACTATTTGCTCTGATTTTTTCTAACTCTTTTGCTCTCCTCTCTTCCTCACTTCTCAGTTTTAATTGGTCCTCATAGACTTGTGCCGGTGTTAATGGCACAAGAGTAATGGTCCTTCCATCCTTAATGAAACTATATCGATTTTTGTACCCGTCATGTATAGCCTTCCTATCGTATTGCCATGGTCGCCCTAATAAAATATGTCCCGCTTGCATTGGCACCACATCACACACTAACTCGTCCTAATAACTCCCAATTGACAAATTAAGTAACACCTTTCGATTCACCCTCACCTCACCACTCTCATTCAACCATTGCAATTTATAAGGTTTCGGGTGTCTCTACAATGTTAAACCCAATTTTTCTACAAGAGATACGCTAGCTACATTAGTGCAACTACCACCATCAATTATAACACTACATACCGTATTGTTGACGTGGCATAGAGT
>NC_036249.1:22508830-22578836 GCF_002742605.1 Olea europaea var. sylvestris | reverse complement strand
CCAAAAGAAAGTCGAACCAAAAAACCCAACAAGAACGACGCTTGAAAGACCCCTTGATCACGCAATCCAAGAATTAAATCCGGTTGTTTGAACGCCACAAGTTAACACTTGATAAGTTCGGAGTTGATCAATGAAAAACGATGAAGAACAATTAAAATAAAAGAAGAAACTAAGAAAACAAATTAACGACTCAAACAAATAAAGAAAAGATATAACCTTCAATTAATTTGGAACCAAAACTCTGATACCAACTGATGCGAACCCCGTAGCAACGTTAACTACGAAACCCACAACAAGATTGACGAACCCAAGAAAGCCAAATTAATCCAAAGTTTAGGATTAATTCAAAAGAAAGTCGAACAAAAAAACCCAACAAGAACGATGCTTGAAATACCCCTTGATCACGCAATCCAAGAATTAAATTCGGTTGTTTGAACGTCACAAGTTAACACTTGATAAGTTCGAAATTGTTCAATGAAGAACGATGAAGAGAAGATAATACGCCTCACTTTAATTCAATATCAATAATGTTAAAGGTTTTTAACAATTGAATGGAAACTCCTATTTATACTAAATCTAAAAACTAGGTAAAAATCGTGCAAAAGTCGAGCATAATCTCCAAAATATGGAAAAGAATCAAAATCTAACAAAATATGAAAAATTGCCAAAATTGAAAAATTCGCCAAGTTTTTTGCCTGTGCGGCCGCATGGTGTATTTCCATGCGGTCGCATGGTTCAAAAAAAAATCCCAATTTAAGTTTCGGTATGCCACTGTGTGGCCGCATGGTGTTTTGCTGTGCGGTCACACTGGCTTATTTTCAGCCTCCGATTTCGTCGCTTGATAACAAATTGATCCAAGTTGATTCGGCCTTCGACCCGAACATGAAAGTTGCTCCATTTTGAGTCTCGAACATGGTTCCATCAATGGTTTCTTGAACGAGCAATCCCATCGCTTGTTTCACTTGTTTTGCCCTTGATCGCGTCATTGGTCCACCATCGACTATTAACGGGTCTCGTCTTGCACTTGCCTTCGTTGGGCTCGACTCCTGGATCATATCAACGCCTTTCAGTTGGTACTTTTGGCTTCGATGATGTTGACGGAGCCTGCATTTATAGTCGAATGAATGAGACATAATGTTAGGAATGAGTTTTATTTGGGAACATAACACTTCAACTTACCTTTGGTTTCTTTGAAGTCAACCCCTTTCTCCGAAGTTTCTTAGGTGTACCCTTCTTTTTCACAGCTTTAGGGTCCAATACGGTGCAACTTGCATTTTCTTGTGAACTTGTGAAATTCAAGGATACTAGAACAGTGTGCTGCGATTGGATATTGCTTCCGATGCTCGACCTTGAACTCGTAAGTTCTTTCTCTTGAACTCCAAAGTCCAATCCATTCCATTATCGCATGGGTCCGGGCTTCGTCTTCTGCGGCTAAGTCCGCTATGGTAGCAAATGCCTGACACATTCTATCATACCACAGCTGTCCAGGAGTGCTTACCAGCCCAGCATAGTTAACAGTGACCCTGGTGTGTGCTCTACTAACATCCCTTCTCCATCATCGTAGTATATAAGTATCCGGGAGTACAGTGACGCCATTGCGGATGAGTACTGCGATCGTATGCCTACAAATAATTCCCCGAAACTCAAACAAGTGACAGCTATATACAATTTCACAGTTCTCTCTCTCAAATAAGACTGCAAATATTTTTCTCCTCCGTCGATCGTCGCATAGCACATCGTCGTGTACCTCGTACGTCGTCCCCGAACAACTATTCACAGAAGATACAATGTCACAATATACCTTCCCCGTGAACTCAGCTTGTACTTTCCTGAATTTTGAAATTGGGTATACTTCCTGGAATTGCTTCTCAATTTCATACCCAGTTGCGCATGGAACCATTTGAGCGAATGACTTGAAATCAGCTTGGAACTCCTTCTCCACCTTATTTCAAAGTGCGTGTTCATACTGTTCCACGAAATTTCGAATGCACATATCCATCGAAAAAAGCATTCATACTCTCAGATCGTTGTGTTGTTGACATTCCGACCCAAAATGTTGTTTTCAAAAAGCAAGGAACCATCGTCCTCTATTGTCGTAAATACCCGACAACCACTCATTATTTTACAACTCATATTCCTCTATCATTTTTTTCCAACCACCCTCAAATTCTTCAACAGTCTACGAATCATACACCAACATGTGTATAGCCGAAAATATCAAACCCTTATCTACATGGTAACCAAACTTTTCTGTTAACTTCTTTAGAATGTGCCATAAACACCATCTATGCTTCATATTAGGAAAAACTATTTGTATTGCGTTTTGCATGCCCTATCTTGGTCGGTTATTATTACATGCGGAGCTCGACCGTGCATGCACTTAAGTCACATCCTAAACAACCATACAAAGGTATCTATGTTCTCATTTGATATCAAACCATAACCGAGTAGTGTTGATTGACCGTGGTGATTCACACCAACAAACAGAGCAAACGACATGCCGTATTTATTAGTGAGATACGTAGTATCAAATGTGATAACATCACCGAACTCTTTATATGCTTGACGACACCTATTGTTGGCCCAAAATACATTTTTCAACCGCGATTCTTCGTCCAAATCAATACTAAAGTAAAATCCCAAGCACTGTGCTTGCATTTCAAAAAAGTAAGACTGTATTGCTGCAGCATCTCCCTCCCCAAGTTTTAATCGCCTCACTTTTTCGATATAGTTCCTACAATCCTTTTCCACACAAGTGAGATTCTCAAAACCACCTACTTCAACAACTGTAGAGTTGAAACTCTTGTGCAATGGAATTCCTGCCATGTCATTTACTTCAATCTTTCGTTTCACATGTGCACTTATTTCTCAATTGTATCGATACAACCTCGACTTCAAAGGACTCGTCTTATGATTGTGGTCGAGATCTACTTTTCTAATTACCCAGAAACCATGATAATCAAAAGTTGCAGAGATCCTAGCTTTACAACCTATTTGAATTGTTGGTTACGGCTTCAAAGAACCGCTTGTGGAACTGCTTCGTCGTCCTTCAAGACTACATGTCAACGTTATATATTGCAGAACTCCATCGTCATCTTTCTTCGAATTCCTTTTCCTGACTAGGAAACCAACCTCGTAAGCATATCCCTTGTAGAAATCATAAACTTCATTTTTGTCATTGAACTTCATACCCACTTCAGGCACAATCACATCTTCTTCTCCTCTAGTTTTATCCACACATAAGCTCATATTATCTTCCACATTCGCATTTTCGGATTCCAATCTTGACTTGTCTTCTACCACTTCCATAATTTCTTCTCTTGCGTCCAAATTAAATGTCCTCATTCAACAAAAATTAACCACTCCACAATTCCAAGACTGATGCATAACAATCATATGAGAGAACAAAAATATTTTATCGGAGCAGCCAATAAATTGATGTCAACATAATAACACATTGGAACATATCAACAATTGCAGGAACAATTGTTAAAAAGAGGAATTTAACATTAATGTAAGGAATTTAACTTATCAAGTGATAATATCAAACTTAATGACAAGTATAATCTCTATTTTTTCTTATCTATGATATATAACTAGGTTTTGAGGTTGTACCCATCAGTGGTCGAGCTCTTTGGACTTGAAGGAGAAATACAATGTTGAGCTCAACTCGAATTTCTACAATACATCAATCGCAGTTGCTTGCTTTGTTCTGTAAATTTGCTTTATTGTTGGGAAAAATGATGGCATGTACATGTAGATGGTGGTCTGAGGCCGGGTGTGGCGGCGTCGAGAAGGCGAGTCTTCGCCGGTGTCGTAGAATGTGGGCAAGAAATTTTGGGTATTTTTTGTGTACATTGTCTTTGTGAAGAAGGAGCAATCTAAATGGTTTAGCCACGCCGGAAGCGTCACTTGCGGTCGCCGAGAAGTATCGTCTCCGGCGACGGCGTACAATGTGGAGGAGAAATTTTCGTAGCTACTGGTGCAAATAAATGTCTGAACTCGTGTATGAGAGAGAAAAGAAAAAAGCCTTCCCGCTACTTTCAATTCTTGTAGCAAATTTGAAATTATTTACTTGGTCAATCAATTTGTCTTGTCTTCCCTTGCCACGCCACATTGTAAGGGCACATCGTAAGACCACATTGTACAAGTAGCACCACTGTTAATATTATTGTCATTGTCCTTTTGTCAACTCCATAACTCTTAATAAAAGGTGCAATGTCAATACTCAATACGCATCAAGTTCAAGAAAATTGGTGAATTAAGGGCAACTCTAACTATAACACCAAAACATATTTGGTGTATTGTTAGTTCAACCCAATAACAAATTTTGTACCATTTTCATGCAAAATAGTGTAAGTGAATAGTGTTGCATTATATATTTTGATAAAAGTCTCTTTTGCCCTTTTCTCATTTAGCATCAAATGATGTTGAGGGTATTTGTGTCATTTTATATTATACATAAATTTTAATTATTATCATTAATTGAACATTTGTGAGATGAATATACAAATTTCGTTAATTAAATTATGACACTTGGTCGACTTTATTGTATCATACTATCGAAATTCAAAATGTATTACGTTGTTTTTTAATAACATGATTTAGTATTTTATTAATTGTGGTATTTTTATTAATTGTACTACATTTTTAAAAATTATTAAAGAATTTAATATTTTCGTAAGCGAAACGTAATTATTTATGTAATAATTTATGTAGCAGTAAATTAAATAAATAAATAATTTTTCTGCTATATAAATTGTTAAAAATAAAAAAATATAGAAAATGATTAAACACTATTTATTTGGTATAAATTTTAGCATAATGGGTTGAAGATGATTTTTAATTTGGTGCAAAATTTGATACAAAATGGAGCAAATTTTGATGAAGGGTTGGAGATTGCCTAAGATAAAGTTCCAGTGTATCTAAACATCGTACTATTAGTAGATCTTATAAAAACTAATGAAAGTATGGTTGAAATATTGATGAGAATTACGAATTCCATTATATATATAGTAAAAATTAATTATTGACTTTGACTTAATTTTAACTGCAACAAACGAGTAAATTCAAGTAAATTTGGCTTCTGTGTGGCCCCATTATTTGAATTTATAATAGGGGAATAATATTTTTTTTTAAAAGGTGTAGTTAAAAAGTTTTCGATTTGAATGTAATATTATTTTATTTAAAATTGTGTGATTAAAAGTAGGAGAGAGAAAAAATTAAATTAAATTGAAGAGTTTTAAAGGACCAAACGGGGCTTGCGTACAACTTTATATTCTTTGACAATAAAGGGCAAGTTTATTGACATGACAGCAAAAAGAAAGAACACAAAATCACGGGCTGCCATTATTTTGTTTTCTTCCACATGCAAACGATATCCTGCATTAAATCCTCTTTTAAAGTGCTTTTGTTTGTTTCTCGTAAAAAATCCACAAATAAACGCACCAAAGACTCACGGGATTCCAGTCCCTTTTTCACCAACATAAACACATATTTATAAACATTATTATATGTATATGAAAAGAACACAAGCTGGGTAGTTCAGTTTTAGTAGAAAGAATGAAAGATACTGAAAAATCTCATGTGGAACAACAGCCTCAGCCCGATATTGCTGATGCTGAAGCTGAAAATCCAACACACTTCAAGAACTCTCTGCAAGTTAGTCTCTATATCTGGTACATAGCTAATCATATTATAGTTTCAATGCTAAGTACTCATTATCTGTTTATTACAGGAGCTGAAGGACTTTAGCTCTCAACTTCATCATGCTGCTGATTATTGCCAAACTTCTTTTTTGAATGACAGAAACAAGGGAATGTAAAGTCTTTTCTACCCTATATACTAATGTCGATTAGTCTTGTTTTGCTAATTTGTAGAGCCTAATTATTGTCGATGAACGAAGTTCCCAGAACAAATTTTACTAAAGATAATTTAGGAATTTCGCACTTATAATTTCGATTTTGCCCTAATTTATCTTTTAAATACATAGTTGTCATTAGAGTTTCTCATAACCATGGAAGAGAGAGAGGGGGATAGAGAAGATACGATGTATTTTTTATTTTTTATTTTTTTAATCACAGTGAATTACTACAGTAACGAAAGAGGATGTAATCTCACATTAAAACGAGCCTCTATAAATCATGCGTGTTTTTGTGTCCATTTCGTTTCTACAAAATTATTACTCTTAGTGGTAGAATTATAGCTTATAATTCTCAATATATTTTACCCACTAAAATACTCTGTATCAAATATACCATGTAACTTTAAAAAACTAAAAAGAATAATTTAAATAGAAACTCTAATGGGAACGAGGAAGAGTTGAATAACTACTTATCTTTGTTAATTATTCTTATTTATTTATTTTTTAACATAAAGTTTCTTAATTTCATGCATCTATTAATGAATTGTAAGTTGTAGATTTGTTTTTTATAACACAAGTTTTGTTTTGCAGTACTGTGGTGGATAACACCAAGGACTACATATGCAAGGCTATGGTTATAATTGTTGACCATTTAGGCAGCATATCATCTAATCTTGAATCTTGTGTTTCAAAGAGCAATACAATTCCTGAAACTCAACAAAGGATTGAGACCTTGAAACAGGTTCATTGTTCTTTACACAATTACCAAAACAATTTTTTCAATTTTATTTTTGGTTCTGCATTATAAATATTTTGGTGTTCTATAATTTATTTTGCATATGTAACAAATATTTAAGCTCAATTATCAACTTGGAACAAAACGAAGTTTGTCAACATGAAATTCCGTGAAAAGTGTGGGGACTATTTTCGGCTTTGACCTTGTATTTATATGTTCATTGTTACGTTTTTGTGGTGTTTACAGAGACTTTTAACGTGTCAACAATACTCACAGAAGCTTGCTCTAGCAAACATTTATTGGAGTGCTGATTTTCGAAGATATCACCGTCACTATACATCAAGTAAATATTATAATTCTTTCTAATTTTTATTTTTACTTTTACTTTTTTACCACTACTAATACTTTTGATCTATGCGTATTGATATCGGCTACGGCAGATTCAACAACAATGAATCCAGAATCAAGGTAAGATCAAGTATTTGTGATGGTTGTGGTAGTGGTAGATGGTGGTATGGGGTGATAGATGTTGTAGGGACCACGTTGCGGTATTTTATATATGATGTTCGTCGAACAAAAAATAAAGAGTTAGGTAATAGTCGACAAAACATTTGACCCATATAAAATTAGAGACAAGTAAGCGTAATGGAGGGCCGTAATATAACATGTTAGAGCATCTTCAAAAGATTTTTTAAATTAACATTTTAAAGTAGAAAGTTAAGAGCTAAACCTACTCTCTATAATTAAATGCATTCAAAGTATTTCAATTTTCATTGTATGATTTCCATACATTTCATAAATTTTTCGTTTCTTATGTTTAAAATGCCGATATCTTAGAGATTAACAAAATTTTAATTATTATATTCTATTTCAAAAACCTGCACGACGACGTCTAAAGTTTATTTATTTAATCGAAAGTCTGACACGTGCAATATTCTTCTTTTGTCACATGTTAACTATGGACCAGTACGAGGAAAATGGAGAGGTCTCCAAATCCAGGTAATTACAGAAAAAAAAATACTATTATATAATTAAAAACAAAATTTTAATAACCCGAAATCTAAATATTTCCGTATATACTTGGGGCTTTGTAGGGTTGCTGGTTGACAATAGCCTATCGATTTCGCCAAAAGCTGAAAAAACATATTTTGAGTTTCAGGTGAATTATAATTTATTTCTATTCTATGTTCACAAATATATTGTATCTGTAACAAAGTAAATTGTATAGTATTGAATAATGTTTAAAAAAATTGAAAATTCTGCCTATGGTACTAACTAAACTTGTATGTTTTGACTGTAGGCGACTCCAAAGGTCAAACGTAGCATGTTGAATTGGAAATTACTCAACAAAAGAGAAATGAAATCACGAATTATTCGACGTCGTAGACGGACTCCAACTTAAATACTATATATATGGTATTTAAATATTCTATATGTATAGTCACGGTTTGCTCTAGACAATGTTTGTTTTTGTATAATGTTATGTCACGTATTGTCTTTGGAAACTTATGAGTCTTAATTAATTAAATTTTAACCAGATCTTATAATTAATTTATGTTGATTATTTTTTCTTAAAAATGTAATGGTACATAGATTTAAAGAAAAAAAAATCATACAAAAGATTTAATAATATGAATCGGGATAAATATTCACGTATTGAATGAGTAATGACCAAATAAATTTATGAGGGTAATTTTTTTTGAAGTAAATGAATATCAAAATTTAGATAATGAGGTTTACATCAATATTTTCGTGTAAATTTGAAATCTTTGTTCATTTTTTATCTTATGTCCTCAATTTTTTATTCACATTTTTGTTTCAACCCTCTATTATTTTTCACATATTGACTCTAATGATGGTTTCTGTAAAAAAAAAAAAAAAAAAATTAAATTAAGGAAGGTAAAAACACTTCTTTGCATTTTGTATTTAAAAATACGCAAAATAAATCCCATTTCCTTTAAAAGAGAGAATCCAACAAGTACTGTTCATTTTGAGGCAGAGGATTCACACAGAACTGATTTCTTACTGTAGATAAACTGGTTCTGCCAAAAAGCATTCAAAAAATGAATTAATGAGAGTATTTAATGCTTTTGTGCAAAATCCATTGCCAAAATGTCAGAGAAAAACATTTATTGAGCCTTCATTGTTGAATTTTATAGTCCTTCGCAAAATGTGACAGAAAAAATTTACTGGCTGAAATTTGTACTTTTCATTTTTTAAATGAAAGAAAATTCGTATAAATGAATTAATGAGACTATTTTATTGGATTTATTTGTTTTAGGTAAGTTGGTTACTATAGCTGCAAAAATGATTTGTGACAGCTAAAAATGTCATTCACATAAATGAATTTAATCAGCCTTCATTGTTGACTTCAGAAGGTAATAGTTGTCTGCCCAAAAAAATATATCAATATGATTTTATCACATAACTACCTATAAATATAAGAAAACTTTCAAAATGAGCAAATTGGTTTCATTATAGAGAACTGAATTCCGTGAAATCTCTCTTAAACGAAAGGAAGACACTATTTTTCTGTCTTGACAAAAGTCGTAAATCGTTTGTAAATTAATTAATCCTTCTCTGGATGATCTACCAAATTGCAAAAAGAAGTAGAATTCTGTGAAAGAAGCTTCTCTATCGACGGAGGAAAGGGAGTTCAAGCGAGATATTGAGGAGTTGAAGGCTAATGTGAATTCCCTAGAACTTTCTTTTTCACTTTTGTCTTCCCTTCAAATTTGTTCATTATTGAGTCTCATAAAAATAGCTTTAACCTTTTGTTGCTAAATCTGTTTGTTGGGTTTGTTTTCATTTTTGAAAATTGGTGTTTACTTCATACTTCTTTTAATATTTAATAAACTGTAATGGTTATTCATAAATCAATTATAATTGTTTCATGATTTTGGAAAACAGGGAAGTGGTGAGTTTTTGTTAAATTTTGTGAACGCTGTTTTATGGGATTGAAGACTTGTTGAAATTTTTGTTCAAGATTTATTAATTTGTTTTTGTAGTGCATTAATAAATAGTTTGTTGCAGTAGTCATTTGGTGGAATTATAAAATAGCTTAGAATGACCAAAATGAAAAGAAATAACATTTAATCAAGAATGATACGGTGAACTATTTTTTTAGACATTTAGAAATTTACAACGATAGATTGAATAACATTTTCAAATGTTTTTACTTTTGTGTATAGACATATTATTTATTATAGAAGTGGATGAATAAAAATTAGAAAAAGTAGAGAAAGAAGAAAGCATTAAATGCAGTTTGTCAAAATAAAAATATTGGCTTGGAAAATGAGTATTGTGTTAACCTTGTATTTATAAATACTTTGGATTAACGAAAAAATTTGTGTGTATGATTTTTGATACAGGAATAATAAGAGTTTTGAAAAGTTATGTATAAACTATATGTTTTTGGAAGGTAAATCATCTGAAATTTCAAATTTTTTATTTGTTTAATTTGTTTTCTGTCTTTTGTTTCAACTAAACTATTATAGTGTGTATCCTTAAGTGATTGTGGGCAACATTGGTTTAAAATGTTAGTTATGTAATTGTTGAGTGGAGTATTTTGTGTATAGGCAGTGGAGTAAGAAAGAAATAGTTCTAGAATGTGAAGGATCTTCTAAAAGTTGAAACAGTCATAAAATTAAAAGGCAAGGGAATTGAACAAATACTTTAATTGTCTAGCATGAGTTTAAGCGTGTAAAAAAGTTAAAATTTAGTGTATTTTCAACTCATTTTTGTTTGTTTGTTTATTTGTATAGTTAAATTTTTTTTTAACATTATTGTTTACTGTTCTCTTTGTCGCACATTTAAAGCATATCCACGTATGTCTGATTGTCATTAATATTAAAATCTTTGTATGATTGATGTTAATATAATTTTTACATTGTTAAAAAGTTGAACGAATTTAATATATCTTTAACAGTTTGTTGTAACTAATTTTTTATTTTTGTATATTTTGGTTTTTTTGTGTATGAATGGTTTAATACATTTGCTAATAATGTTTATGAATTATTTTAGATCATATTGCTTAGATTGGAGTTGAAATATTTAATAGTTCTTTCTGCTATCGTGATGGATATTTTGGAAATGTCCATTCATGAATATCATGTTATTGTTAACTTTGATGCTGCATCTGAAAGTGGGAATGAGTTGCATAGAGAGAGAGAGAGAGAAAGGCGAATTAGAGTTAGAAATAATTATAGTGATTATCATAAAAGGAGAAATGATCTTATGTTATCTAAAAATAATTATTCTGTTGTTACTCAGCTACATGAATCCATAATGCATCAAAATTCTGACGCTTCAACTTTAAATCAAAAAACACATAATATTTTTTATTCTGAATTTGAAGGAACTTTCAAAGGATTCAACATACCGTCTACTGCACATGTATGGTCAACATCCAGTTATTGTAAACATTGTAATGCATGCAAATTTTATATAGAAAGTAAAGAGTTTTATTGTTTTGACGGAAAAGTTAAACTTTTTATATGTGATTCACCAGTTCAATTGTACAATTTATTTACTTCTAAAGAACTACATTTTATGGAATTCAAAAAAAAATTGTAAAGGAATATAATAATTATTTTGCTTTCACTTCTCATTGGTGTAAAGTACGATAAAGAACTCTTTAAAACGTATAAAGGTATTTACACATTCAAAGTTCAAGGATAAGTGCATCATTATATAAATGAACTTATGCCAAAAAATAATACGCCTTCTTATATGCAATTATATTTTTACGATATAGAAAATGAAGTTGAAAATCGTATGAAAATTTCATCAAACTTTGTTGAATCTACTTTGATTGATTTAACCAAAATTTTAAAAACAAATCCATACAGTAAATTCTTTAGATCTTTAAGTGATATGACTGACTTGCATAATCGTTGAATACAGATACGATGTGATCCAGGACTTGATCAAAGAGTTTTCAATACTCTTACAGCATCTCAAGTAGCTGCTATATGGGTAGAAGATGATGCAAATACTAATGTCCGCGCTTTTTGATATCACTATATACAGTTATTCTGATGATTCACAAAAAGTTTATTACTATTATGGGTGTTATGATCCATTGTAGTATCCGTTACTTTTTTTATATGGAGAATCTGGTTGGCATGAAGGCATTGAGAGATGTAGAAATATATACTTTCAGCCTGAACGTATGTCCACATTGAATGTTTTTTCTAACATAACTACTTCTGCAGCTGAAAGTAGCGAAAAAGAGAACGAAGGTTTGTAAATATATTTTTTGCTAGAATTTTTTATGTTTTGTGTTATCTTACCAAAAAATATTGAATTTAGTTTCCCTTTGGGTTTTGCAGTGCTCAATGAAGCGAAAAAAACGTACTCAGGTATCTTGTCAATAATATTATTCATATAAATTATAGATTTGGTCTTTTGGCAAATCTGTGTTACTTCACGTCGGTAGATTATTTCAACAATATGTTGTAAATATATACATTAAGATTGAAACTACTAGATTAGATTATTTTCGTAATAACCAAAAACAAATTCGTGTCGAACTTTACCAAGGTATTGTAGATAGTGTTCAAAATAGGGAAACAAGGGAATGCGAAGTTGGAAGAAAATTTGTTTTACCACAATCGTTTACATGTGAGCCTCGCGATATGCTAAGAAGATATATGGATGAAATGGTTCTTGTGCAGCGTCATGGAAAATCGGATATTTTTTTTACTATAACATGTAATCCGAATTGACCAGAGATTAAGCAAGAACTAAAAAACAATGATGAAGTTCAAAATTGATCAGATTTAATTGTACGTATATTTAAAGCAAAATTAGAAGAATTGAAATATGAATTATACAAAACAAGTATCTTAGGTCATGTTGTTGCACATATATACGCGATTGAATTTAAAAAAAAGATGACTTCCTCATGCGCAAATGTTTTTAATATTTAACTCTGTAAATAAAATTACTCGTGCTGAAGAAATTGATAGGATAGTGTCATGTGAAATTCCTAACAAAAACAAATACCCTCATCTTTATTCTTTTATTATTAGACATAATATGCATGGTCCTTGTGAAAATTTAAATCCGAAAAAATGTATGCATAGAGGTAAATAAAGGTTTTAAATATAAATACCCTAGAGATTTTTGTAATGTTACTATATTTGGTCAAAACTCATATCTGTTGTATAAGCATCATGATAATAATATTTCTGTTCGAGTTAGGGGCCAAATGTTAGACAATCGATGAGTTGTATCATACAATCCTTATTTAAGTGCGAAATTTGACTTGTCACATTAATGTTGAATTATGTACTTCTATCAAAACTGTAAATTATTTGCATAAGTATGTTTACAAAGGATATAATCGTATTAATTTTTGAGTTCTTACAAATGAAACAAAGAAGAATATAGAGGAAATTTTTGCTTATCAATCTACTAGATTAATATCTCCATCTGAAGCTATGTGGAGGATTTTTTCCTTTAATATGTCAGAAATTTGTCCAACAGTTTATTCTTTACAGCTTCATATCGAAAATCATCAGCAAGTAACATATGACAATGAAGATGATTTATCTACTGTTGTTGAAAATGAAAATAAAAAAAGAACAATGTTGATGGAATTTTTTCGAATGAATGAAGAAAATGAGTTTACACGTACACTTTTGTATAGAGATTTCCTAACATATTTTGTTTGGAACACAAATAAGAAAATTTGGACTCGCAAAAAGAAACATGTTATAAGACGAATTATCACAGTAAATCCATCTGAAGAAGAATGATATTTTCTTCGTGTTCTTTTGAATCACATTCAAGGTCCAACATCGTTTTAAGATTTACGAACTTTAAATGGAGTTACTGTTGTTATGTATCAAGAAGCAGTGCTTCTACATGGTTTATTGAGTGGAGATAATAATTGCAAAGAATGTCTATCTAAGCTATCATATATGAAATGCCTATTTCTTTAAGACATCTCTTTGCTATACTTTCTACCCTCTGCAGTCCTAATGATCCAAAATTATTGTGAAATAAATTCAAATCTTATATAATTGATGATAACATAAATGAAAATATTCATTCACATGGTGCTGAACTTCGGGCTTTAAAGGATATTAGTTGTATCTTAGAATCTTTAGGTAAAAACAAAAAGACTATGAAAGAGTATCATTCAATGTAGATATGAACGAAAATGATAAATTGAGGAGAATGGTTGAAGATGAGACAACAAATCTGAATATTGAAAAAAGCTATGTTTGTGCAGCAAGTTTAAATAACAAACAACAAATTGCATAAGATGTGATTATGGAAAAAATAACATCGGGATCAAGTGATGCTTTCTCATTCATGGTCCAGGCGACACAGGTAAAACATTTTTATATAAAGCATTGCTAAGTACTGTAAGGCCTCAAAATGCAATCGCTTTGGCAACTGCATCTTCTGGAGTAGCTGTATCCCTTCTACCTGGAGGTAGAACTGCTAATTCAAGGTTTAAAATTCCTTTCGAAACAGTAGGTGAAATAAGTTGCTATGTTAGTAAACAATCTGCTTTAGAAATATTGTTGAAAATGTGCAAGTTAATAATTTGGGATGAAGCTCCAATGGTAAACCGGTGTGCTGTTGAGACTGTGGATAAAATGCTAAAAGATATTAACGATTGTAACTTGCATTTCGTTGGTAAAGTTATGGTTCTCGGGGGAGGGGGGAGGATTTCCCACAAGTTCTACCGGTAGAACCAAGAGGGAAAAAAGAAGACATAATTAAAGCTAGTTTAATCTTCTTTGATCTATGGCATCTATTATTACATCTACCATTAGTTGAAAATATGAGGGCAAAGTTTGATCCTATTTTTTGTGATTACTTGTTAAGAATTAGAAACGGAACAGAGCAACAACATTCTTGTAATTGCATTCAACTTCCAAGCAATATAATTGTACAGTTTGAGGATGAATAAAATCTTTAATACACTATGTTTTTCCAAATATAGAAGCATATGCTGACAATTTACATACGATGACAAATTGAGTCATTCTTACACCTAGAAATGAATGTGTTAATCATATTAATAAGATTTTATTAGAACAGATTCCTGGTAAAATTTTTACATACTATAGTTTTGAAGAAACAACCGATAAATAGGAACAAAGCTTGCAATAAGATTTCCTTAATAGTTTGACCTCAAATGGTATTCCACCACATGAGTAAGAATTTAAAGTGAATTGTCCTGTCATGTTATTGCGAAACATCAATCCTTCTGAAGGGTTATGCAATGGAACATGACTTATTTGTCGAAATTTTGAGAAAAATGTCATTCTGGCTGAAATTACATCAGGCGAATATTATGGAAAATATTTTTTTTTTTTTTACGAAGAATCCTTTTTATACCGCTTAAAAGTGATCAAAGTTCAATTCCACTCAAAAGAACTCAATTTTCAATTAGGCCATGCTTTGCAATGACGATAAATAAAGTACAATGACAAACAATTGATTTTGTTGGTTTATATCTTCCATAGCCAGTTTTTTGTCATTGTCAACTTTATGTAGTATTATCAAGAGCTAAAACAAGCAAGTCTCTAAAAGTTTTAATTAACCCATCAACTGATGAAACTTTGCATATCAGATGCACTAAAAATGTAGTATATAACGAAATTCTTTCGTTTATACATCCATAGAAGACATCGTCGAAGCAATACAGGTTGTTATACTTGTAATAATATTCATAAACTTAGTTTTGAAAACAATTATTATAATCTGTGCCATTTTTTTGTTGCTGACGTATAGATTCGATCAATATAGGAAAGTGTGCCTTTGTATTTTATCTTCTTTTGTAGCTAATTTTTAGATCATAAATGTTGCTTATTTACTAATCCATCTGTTTTTGAGCAGTGTTGTAGATATAATGCTTCAACCTTAAGACTTCAAAATTGTTAAAGGGTTAGGGCGGCAGCATATCAGTTTTTGCAACATATAATATACCCCAAGCAAATATTGCTACTACTCAACAAAATCCTCTAGAATGAGTTAAGAAAGATAAGATCATAATGCTACATGCTGTTTACTACGTAAAGGGCTTAAACAAAACAATATAATATGTCAACTCGCATGCAGTAAGTATTTATTAGTTTTTTCAAATTATTATTTTATTTATCTGTACTATCAATTGAATGTAAAAATATTACTATGCCATGCCTCTTTTTGCAGGTAGCATATAACTTTTTTTTTTCAATGTTAGTCTATCGTTTTTATTACTTGTTTATTGTTCATTTATTTAAGGATATAGGAAATGCATATATTTAGTTGATTGCAGCTGGTATATAATTTTTTACTTTCAATGTTAACCTATCATTTTTATTACTTTTTTATTAAACTTTATGTTGCTGATAGTGTTTACAAGTCTCTTTCTTATATTCTTAGTTTAACATATTTTGTATTGGATAATCTAACATTCAAAATAATTTTATGTTTCGGTTTTTATGACTCTATATTGATTGTGCATACATTACTTGAAGTTTGTTCCCATCCATAATGTGATATTACTTTTGTTATATATGCTTACAGATTCAAGAAAAAACTTTTCTAAAGACAATTTAAAATTTTATGCAGTTTTCTGTATGTTGAGTTTAAAAGATTTATTTTGTAATTTTTAATAATACAATTTGTTCTTATTTTATTTGAAAAAAAAAATATATATATATATACACACAATTTTATAGTTGTTGCGTCAAACTTTGTAGTGACTACAATGTTGCTATTCTTCTTACCTAATAGCAAATTGCTTCTACATTGTAAAATAACTACAAACATGTTTATATTCCTTTTTTGTATTGAAAATAAGGAAATATTGCCTACAATTAATTAACGATTTCTTCACACTTTTTTCCCTACAGTTATAGGCCAGCATAAAAAAATGAACATCCCCATATTATTCAAAACTTTCGAGTTACGATGAAAAGGATTTTAAGTATACTAAATATATTATAGTTTTGCATGTTTTTAAATAGTATGTAGAACTACAATGTGTTTGGCAATTTCCTTAGTTATGCTGTTATCTTGAATTTACGAGGCAAAACTCTAAATCCTTTGTTGAAACAATAAAGGGGTAACTAAAAATAGTTGGATACTAGTCACGAATTGATAGGCTACTTACTACAATCGATTACTATTATTTTATTGATTTTTTCATTTTAATTCTATATATATAGATACTTCTATACATGGCTCTTGGTCAAAATTTAGCAATTAATGACAATCATTTCAAATTTAAAGTTTTTGTTACTGTACTTAACCTTAAACTTGTATTAAAATGTAATATGCTATATACTTATATTAAATTATTAGCTACTATACCTATTTTTCATTTTAGAAAGTAATTATTAAGGATTTACGACCGTAGTGTGGCATGATTTGGTTTAATTTTACGAATTACATAAGTTTCAAATTTGATCGGTTGCATAAATTAATACTTCGTTCATCTATTTATCGTGATTAAATATTATGAATGCAAAATGTAGTGCTTCAGTTTTATGCTTGTGCTTGAGAGTATGAAATTGCTCTTGAATAATAAATGTTGCTTCTTGTTTATATTAACTTACCTTGTTTGTTTAGTAAAAATGAAAGATGAAAAGGGTTTCTCAATCTACAATTTTTTTGAATGATTAGGCACTGAACTCTCTGAAAAGGTTTTCCTCACCAGTTTTATCATATTAGCAACTGCTGCAGATTCACTTTCTCGCCTTCAAAAAAATGGCGACTAGAAAAATCCATATTTCTTTTTTGACAAATAAATAGTTGTACAGCATATCTGTCCACGTAATGTGCAAATGTGGGCAGTCTAATGTTGGGTCTTTAGCTAAGCCTCAACTAAGTATAGGAGTGGGCGCGGTCCAGTTCCGAAGAAAATCGAACCGAACCGAATACTAATGGGAATTTTAGAAATGGAACCATTGGTTCCATAGTTAGCTCTGGAACTGAATCGGAATCAAACCAATCGGTTCCGATTCGGTCTGATCCGGTTCTTTACATTGAAAATGTCAAAATAAAATGTTCACTAATAAAAACTCTAAAAATGCTACGAACATGATACTTTTTAACAAAATATAGAATAACCGAAAATACTATTCAAAAATTTATTTAGGTATAGATTTACAAAGTGAAAACAAAATAAAAATTTTGCATCTTATAAATGAAATTATATATTATAAATAAATTTATTTAGGTATAGATTTACCCAATATTCTAATTTGGCTTGAAAATCAATTAATCAAAAAATTATAAGGAGCGACAGAGAAAGAATCAAAGAGAAGAAGGAAAGTGCTGGAATTTAAAATTAAGAAGAAACCCGGATATTTTTTATAAAAGTATTTGAAATTGAGTCATATATTTTACCAAAAAAAAAGAAAAAATCCAACGAGAACTGTCTGGTTCCCGTGGTTCCCATACTAGAATCGGGAACCGGACTGGAACCGATCGATTCTTAAAAATTTGTCCTGAAATCAAATTATTTTTTAGAAGATCCGGAATTGAACCGTCTGATTTTAAGTGGTTTCGGTCTGGTTCCATCGTTCTGGAAAAAAGTACCCACTCCTAACTAAGTATTTGATTAGTGAAGATTTTTTGATTCAAAGGTTGCTTTAAATATTTTTTTATGTCTTTTTTATTGTTTCAAATAGTAGTAACTTGTACAATGGCTGTCGTTAATATATATTGAACTTGTAAACGATTGGTTCTTATGTCGAATTTCTTTTTCGTAATTGAAGGTAATTTTTATTTCCGTTCCTTTTTTTATTATAAAACTATCTTCGAACGTTCTTATAATTTTGTAAGTAGGTAATGTTTGTTCAGCTATTACTCTAAAAAATTATAAGTGATATTTATTTCTATATAATTTTTTTTGTATTACCTATTACTCTAACTAAATAATAATAATTGAATCGAGGAGTAAAAAATAAACGGTCTATGTCAAATAATAATAACAATTTTATTTTTACATTTTCACTTATACAAAATTTTAAGTTGTACTTTTCAAATAACATAAATATATTTAATTACAATTTAAAAATATTAATATTTAAAACTTGTATATTAATAAATAAAGTGTAAAATATAAATAAACAAAACCAAAATAACTATCGTTCCTTCGTATGTAAAAAAAGTAAATATTTAATTACAATTTACAAATATTGATATTTAAAATTTTTATACTACTAAATATAAAATATAAATCAACAAGAATAAAACAAAATTTACGTGATTTTATTTAATTGATATAATTGTTACTTCAAAAAACTAGATTAGATATTTAATAGCAGAGAAGATCTTTTATATTCATTGAATGAATACACAAGTACAATTATATCTTTTCTTTCCATTAAATGATGAATAGACAAATATAATCATAACTTATCTGAGTATAGTTATCTTCACATAATAGATATTTTTCAGTTGAAACATAGCTACAATTACTTTCCAGATTGTGTATAAACAAATTCAAAATATCTATTAAATATCTCGTTGTCACAAGTATTTATTATAAATAGCATACATATTTAATTGAAGTTCATGTATATACACTTCATCTCTATTTACCAACTCTTCAAAAAAAACTTTTTCGTCTTTTTATTACGGGTATTCTTTTCATTTCTCGAAAAAAAGTTGCTTCTCATTTTCATAACTATTTTTACTCCAACTTCTTCTTGTTCATTAACAAATATAAAAAATGGCTACATCATATAAATTAATCCCATAGATTGGAACTTCAGAAATGAATTGGTCTGCAAAAATAGTCATTGTAGGAAAGCAATCACCTAAGACTGCTCATAATTCAACTACCAGATACCAAAATATTGCCCTCATGGATTTAGAGGTACACAAGTTGTTAAGTTTCATATGGAATGAAGTAATTCTTATTAATTCAATACGCAATACAATGGTGTATATATTACATCCATATCTTGCAATGCATGGAAATAAATTAATCTAGGGTAAAAATAATTGATAAAGGGAATAATTTCACAATTATAGCTAAATCCCTAAATTATCTTCTCAATCCCTATAATCACGCTCAATACTCCCCCTCAAGTTGGAGCATGAAGATCTGTAATACCCAACTTGTAGCGAAATGACGAAAATAATCCTTGCCGAGATCTTGGGAAAATATCCTCCAAATTGATGTAGAATGCCCAACTTTCAATTTTTATTTTAAATTTTTTGTTTGTTTAAACATAAGAAAACCCCTAAATTATTTAAGGGGCACGGGAGAGTCGATAAAAATCAAGATACCGACCGTCCAAGAATTTTATTTTTAAAAACCTTTAGTTTATTTAAGAGGCAGAAAACCCCTAGTTTGTTTAAGGGGCACGGGAGAGCCGGTAAAATTCAAGGTACCGACCCACCAAAATTTTTGTTTTTTTTTTTTTTGAAAACCCCTAGTTTGTTTAAGGGGCACAGGTAAGGAAATCCCTAGTTTCTTTAAGGGACACGGGAGAGCCGATAAAATTCAAAATACCGACCCTCCAAATTTTTGTTTTAAAGAAAACCCCGAATTTTTGAAAAGGGACAAGGGGAGAGCCGGTAAAAATCAAGGACCGACCCTCCAATTTTGTTCCTTTTTTTTTTTTGAAAAACAATTTTAAAAAATAAAAATTGGAACGGACCCATTTTGGTATGGGCTAAAAATTTCAGTAGCCCAAGAGGATGTAACAAATGGAAAGCCTAAAAATATCATTATACCGGCCCAACAATATGCAACAGTAACAAAATTACCCAAACTTCAGCCCACTATCACAATCTTCAGCCTAAGAGCTCACATAACACAGCCCAATTAAATACCCATTGAGCTCCAAACATAGAAGCCCCAAATTGGACCGCCTCCATCTCCCACCGTCTTGTGTCGGCGAAAAGAACACCACAGGCTTTTGGTCCATCGCACTAGCCTTTTTTTTTTTTTTAATCAACCTCCTCCTGGGAACTTCCTTATACTTTAAGAAAGGAACACAACATCAAGACCATCATCGCAACCATCGCCGATTCTCACAAACCAATAGAGATGCCCCACTACAGACACCAAACCCATTACCTGCACGGCCTAAACATCAATTAACCGACACCAATAACCACTAATCCAGCAATCCACCAAACTACAAAGAAACCCAATTAGGACAAAACTGTTTCAAACTCTTCCCAAACGCAAAGAGAATCACCATGGCAAACGGCAGACGTGAATAACCCATTCAGGTCAGCGGCCAGTTTTTAAACGAGCTCTGGCGGATGATCAATTTGAACCACTGTCCATTCCTTTTCCAATTTCAACCAATGCTTTTGTGAGATGGTTTGCCTTGCCTTCTAATAGTTGAAGCTATCATCAGTTTGCTGTGAATTTGCTCCTAATAAGTTTTTTTGGGGTAATTTTTCTTGGGTTGGCTGTGATAGGAGAACTGCAGATTTTTTTTTATTATTATTTTTTGAGGCTAGGGGCTATTGTTTTTGGGTATTCCAAGAAGCATCGATGAAAAAGATAAAGTTCCGTTGGACGATGAATCCGAGGGTTGTGATGAACAAACAAAACTGAAAGTGGGTTACTGAGTTTCTTGGAACTTTTTGAGGTAAATGATAATGGTGAATGGTGAAATTTGAGGGGTATTCTGGGCTTGAAATCGGAATAACCAAAAAAATAAATTGGTTGGTTTGTAGATTGAAGCAGAAATATTTAGGGAGAGAACGGGAGACCCAGTACATCGTTGTAAAATTTTGGTTGTAAAAACTTTGGCTGAATCTTATGTTGCTGTAGTTGATAGGTAGTTAGAGAAGAAAAGTTTGGTTAAAATGAAAAAGAAAGAAAATGGTTTGACCCGGTGACAGCCCAAGGCTGCCGCCGGAAACGAAATTCAAGGATCAATTTCTTCAAGTTCGAACCCGCTCTGATACCATGTTAAGTTTCATATGGAATAAAGTAATTCTTATTAATTCAATACGCAATACAATGGTGTATATTATGGCTAAACAACGAAACCGTCAAATCGCAAAACCGAACCGAAATCGTTTTCTTGAAACCGTTGGATTGGTTCCACGTGGTTTCGTCAACGTTTTGGTTCCGAACCAAACCGCTTCGAAGTGATTTGGTTTAGGTTTCAATTTTTGCAAACCGTTTCAAACCGCCAAATTGTTTACCAAAAAAATCTGAAAATAAATTTTTCTAAATTTTATTTAACCCAATTAAAATTCAACATATTTTAATTAAAAAGATACATCTATATTAGATATGATTCAATTAAACTCAAATCGATAATTATACATCTCAATTAATTAATTAATCATATCTAAATATTCATAAGTCATCATAACTGTGAATGTAAAACCTTCAAATTGGGTAAAGTGTTGAACAACTGATACTAAACCACATTTATCAATTCTCCATTACAATTGAGTAGAGAATAAAATCTAGATTTTAATTCAAATGTGCACATTTCATTTCTTTCTAATAATTTTCTTAAATTTTGCTCAAATTCAAGTCAAAATACCAAAATTCTTTTATTTTTTGGTAAATATTTTTATTGGTAATTATATTGTTTTGTTCTAATAATTGTTTGTTTTTTGGTCTCCTTAAAGTAATTCACCAATATTTAGATTTAGTAGATGTTTTGAATGATTCACAAAAAGTCATTGTAGCTAGATACTATTGTATTTAAATTTTTTTAATCATTTTCTTTTATTAATTAGTTTACATCATTTAACTATAATCAATGAATTTATGTACTATACTTTTATATTTATGAAGAAAATGAATCATGTATTACACTTACAGATGGACGCCATTAATATCGACTAAGAGTTTAAAATATTTATACCATGTTGTTGCATTATAATGATTATAATTATATAACTTTGATTTGTACTTTTTTAATAATACAATTTATGTTTTAATATGAAATTTTAGACTAATATTTATGATTTAAATTATTTGATATATATTAAATTTTTTTTTGTTAAACCGTGGTTTTAAACTGAACCAAACCGAAAAAAATTGTTTGGATTGGTTTGGTTTAAAAATCGAAGTGATTTGGTTTGGTTTGAAAAAATTTCAAACTGCTTTAAATGGTTTGGTTTGAAAATTTGTCTCAAACCGTCCAAATCGAACCGTGTTCACCCCTAGTGTATATATTACATCCATATCTTGCTATGCATGGAAATAAATTAATCTAGGGTAAAAATAATTGATAAAGGGAATAATTTCACAATTATAGCTAAATCCCTAAATAATCTTCTCAATCCCTATAATCACGCTCAATACAAGTAATAACATTTTTCTTAATTTTAAACTTTTATTATAACTGTATATTTTATAAATCCTTCCAACTTCACTAATGTGAAACAGGGTAATCAAATTACAGTAACACTGTATGATGCAAATATTATTGCACTTAACAATCAGCTGAACCTGGGGAAAACATATGTCCTCTCGAATGCAACAGTGAAACATAACAAAAGTCAGTTTAAAAGTTTAGTTGATGAAAAAATCTGGACCATCACAGGAAGAACAAAAATTGGAGAATTGCACGAGAATAACTTGAACTTTGTCTTCTCACAATATCAACTTACTCCATTTGATGAATTAGATCAACACATGAATAAAAATATCAACATCAGTAAGATTTCTAATACTTTGCTTTATTATTATTATGTATTTTACAATCCTCTACAGTTATCTTATGATCGTCTTCAACTTAACTATGTACAATATACATAAACATATTTTTCCTTGTAGGTGTAGCTGTGGACTTTAGACAAAAATGAATTATTTAAACTCATTTTGGTACACAAGCCACTCTTCAGAATGTTATATTGATGGACAAACAATACCAGACAGTAATGCTAACCCTATGGATAGTTTTGTAGATCGAGAATGTAATACAATTCTTGAAAATCTTGCAAATAGGCCCATTCTATGGGCTACTAATCTTAAGGTGTCCTCATTCAATGGTATAATCTTACATACCTATTCATTTGTTACATTTAAAAATTATAATTATATATTAGTTAACATATTTTTTTGGTTGTGCAAGCGTTACCCTTTCAACCAAAGTGAATAACACCATCTTTATTAATTCTGATATATTAGCTGTTGCAGACTATAGAAACTGGTTCTTAATAAACAAACTATTTTGATTAATATTTTTATGTTTGTTTTTTACAGGATGGAGGCTAACAATGAAAGACATGAGAAAATTGCAGAAAATAAGCCATTTGTTGTTGTCAGCCCGCTGAAACTATCGCCTCCAACTCAGGACAAATTTACGTCAATTGCAGATTTATTGGGAGTGTATTTAGCGATAATTTATTTTTATTCAATATATAAGTAATATAAATACATTTTTTTCGTATTTGCTAATAAATACATTATCCTTTTATTATTTTTTAAATATAAATATTTTTTTTAGAAAAAATTTTACTGGGTCGAAGTACAATGGAAAATCATTCCTAAAAATAAAAAATTTTGGTATATGGCTTGCAATAACTGCAAGAAAACATCCAACATAAACTTTGGACAAATTTATAAATGTCGATTATGCAAATGCGAACATACAAAAACTGTTCCAAGGTAGCTTATACTAGGAAACATATATTCAATTTTTACGTCATATTAATGTTTTGTGAAAGAATACATAAAACATACTATGCTTTCCAAAAAAAAAAAAAAACATTAACAAAGTGAATGCTTTCGTTCATCTTGAGGACAAATCTGGATGGTTGAATGCAATCATTATTGGGGATACAGCAGAAACATTATTGGAAATTACTGTCAATGATATAATGAACCATTTCGAAAAGGTAAAATTAAAATTCTAGCATTCTTTAATATTATTTGCTTCAATACTCTAACATTTTAGTTTTGTTATAGGAACCAGATGTGGAAATCGACAATGTGATCAAAATGAAAAGTGAAAATGAAACACAATTTTATGTGAAGTTACACACAAACGCCAGAACCCTCCAAAATATCATTTTGAAATCATCTTTGCATTCAACTCTTTTCAACAATCACTGTGAACGAGCACTTTACTACAACGACGAGTATCACAATCGATTAAAGCAATCCAACTGAACTGTAGGAAAGTTTGGAGAAAAACTACAAAAGGTAAAGAAAAGATGTGTATTACTGCACTTTTTCCAAAAACTAAAGAAATAACTACGACAAATGTGAAAATATCTCTTTTTCAAACAGCAGAAGAACCACACTCGGAAGCTAAAAAAAAGTCTCACAAAAGCTATGAAACGAACAATGAGCCAACTTCACAAACTTGAAAATCACTACTTTACTTTTGTATTTTTAGATTAGTTGACTGCTTTTGGAGTGCAATACTCAGTAGTAAGTTTCGAAGCAAGAATATGTCAACTAAGAATAGTTTCCTACTTTAGAAAGTTAGGAAGTTTCAATGTATAATCTGTCATGTTGTGCAAACCATCTTTATATTTATGTAATATTACACTTTGCACCTTCAATTACACAAATGCTTCTTTGCTCAATGACTAAATTTATAAAACATTAAGTTTAAAAAAAAAAACGCCAAATTTCAACCATTAAATACGCAATCTATCACTTTTGCTAATGTATAACACTTGTATTTTCGCAAAACAACACTTCCAACAATTTATTAAATTTTGCAGCTTCTTTCCATCTTTATAAACTTATCAATTACTAATTTGTTATGCAACAACCAAATTTATACAGTTTAAATACAATAAAAACACTTAAATTCCAATGCATAAGTATTAATTAAATGAATCAAAACAAACTATATTCAAATTCAATTTACATTTACACATTCCAACTACTAACATTTATTCACCCCACGTTCCAACTACCAACATTTACTCATCCTACATTTCAACTACAAACATTTACTCACTAACAGTTATCTATGAACGTATATTTACCAACATTCAAAACACTATACACATTCAACCATTTAATCATTCTCTTTTTGGCAAGCATTTCATTTCGCAACCTTTCAAAACCAGCGTCTCGTTAATCGACCACCGGAAAAGGTAATCTTCAAAAAATATGTGATGAAAATAAATTTAGAATGTATTTATAGTATAAAGAATATGTAGTTTAGCCAATACTATTATGTTAAAAAAGAAATTCAAACTTAAGTCTATAGTATCGAGTTCTTATGTGATGGTAAAAAATTTAAGTTGAAACACTAACATCAACTTTTAAGGTATAAAATAGCCATATTAACTTGTTTAATTTGTTTTTATTTTAAAGGTTTTTTTTTTGTTAACCGAGGACCAAGTTAAACATCGCACTGTGTGGAGTGTTCGCTGAGAACACTTCATGCAGCGCAAAGTGTGGGCAATACTTCGCGCTGCGTGGAGTGTGGCCCTCCGTGCTGCATAGAGTAAGGCACTCCATGCAGTGCAGAGTAAGGCAATCCGCGCTGCGCGAAGTGCTCACACTCCGCTCTGCGCAGAGTCACTCCGCGTATCACGAAGTGCTCAAATTGCTCACAAAGCAGAGTGTCACTCCGCGATTCGCAAACTGATGACACTCTACACTACATTTTCGTAATACTCTTAAGAAAAATAACCAAATTTTCACGAGGACAATAATATTGTACAATTTATAACAATTTTGTAACAAATACACGTAATTATATATGATAATATCAAAATCTCCATAAAAACTTTATTTTGCTTAAATAATTACATTAATACAAATTCAATAACACTTCGTCCCAAATCCTACCTCAATTTTCACTAAATATATCTGTATATGTATTTAGGTAAAATTGCAGCAGAGGTCCCAAACCTTTTAAACATTAGTAAATTTTCCCCAAACCTTTAATTTGTTGCAACCATCACTCCAAACCTTTCGAAACGTTGCAACAGAAGCCCTTTTGGACAGTTTTCATCCATTTTCCCGTCAGTTGACCCAAAAATAAAGTTTGACCATATATTTTATATTTTAAAAGGTGAAAAAAAGTAATTATCTATTAAAATAAATTTTAGTTAGATAAAAAAAAATAAAGGTCACAGTTCATCTTCTTCCCCAACCCCTTTCTACAATATCTTCCACTATGATTACCACTTCCAAAAGCCCTATCCAAATATGAGTTTCAATTCATTTCCAACCTATATTTAAGAGTTCCATATATACTCCCCATTCTAACGTCTGAATTTTCTTCAAGACTTAAACTAGAAACAATTTATTCTTACTCGCTGAAACCCCAAATCTATTACTCCAAATTGGGGCATGAACTTCCCTCATAAACCTTGGTTTCGAATATGGATGATCAGAAATCCTCGAATTCACAGATTTTGTGGATATGGGCCTATCGTAATCAATGCTATTTCAAATCATAGAATTCGAAAGCTTGGGCTTTTTGGAAATGTGACGTACGAGCGATCAAATGAAGTTGAAGTTGGAGCTGGGGATTTGAAATAATCGTCACCTCGCTTCCGATTGATAGTTAAGGCCCCCGTTGTCGAAGGGTTAACCGAGATACCAAACCTACGGGAGAAAAAAGTCGACCCATTTAAGAATTCGCATTTTGAGAGCAAATTGGCATGAACTTCCAATTTTTGTTCAATAAATTGTAAATGAATTGAAACTCATATTTGAATAGGGCTTTTGGAAGTGGTAATCACTGTGGAAGATATTGTAGAGAGGGGTTGGAGAAGAAGATGAACAGTGATTTTTTTTTTATTTAACTAAAACTTATTTTAATAGATAATTAGTTTTTTACCCTTTTTAAAATATAAAGTATATGGTCAAACTTTATTTTTGGGTCAACTGACGGGAAAATGGACAAAAACTGTCCAAAAGGGCTTCCACCGCAACGTTTCGAAAGGTTTGGGGTGACGGTTGCAACAAATTAAAAGTTTGGGAAAAGTTTGCTAATGTTAAAAAGGTTTGGAGCCTCTGCTGCAATTTTTCCTTGTATTTATTATTTTAATATTGAATTTTCATGTTCAAGAATGGAAAAACTTCTCGTGTACGTTGGTTATGAATTTAACCTCTATCTAATTTTCCCAATAACTACAATACAAATAACAAAAATAAACAAATTTAAAAAAAAATATCATTTAATACATAGGCAGAACAAAGAAAAATTACTTCATACACATAGCACATATCATATTTTAATCAATTTTTCAAATTTCATCATTATTGTAAAAAAAAAATTAAAAAAAATCAAATGAAATCAAATTTCGCTGTATTTTTTAGTTCTATTTTCAAAAATTAAATTAAATTTGCATAAAATTTATTTTATATTTATGCAAAATGCATACATATAGCCCAAATATTTGTAGCCGAATTATAAACAAAATGCTATTGAAGCAAACCCTAATCTAATATTTTCCTCAGTTCAGCCCCAATTCATTTTTCTTGTAGACAGCCAATCAACCATAAGCCCACCTATTTCTTTGAATTAGAAAAATCTGCGAATAGTCCCAGTGTGATCTTTGCAGATTTTATGCTTCTTTGTAAGTTATTTTGGTAATTTTTTTTATCTGCTGAGTTTTAGATAATTGTTAATGACTTTGGCTTATATTGGTACATTCTTTTGAATTTACGTTTTCCTTCTTCGTAATACAGATTTTGCGAAAACTTATTTACTAAAAATTTTGGTTTCCTCAAGCTCATTTTATTTGAAATGAATATTTACAACAGAAAAAGCTAATGAAGTTGGCAAATGCCAATGACTATCCTAACAGCGTCGATATTTTACATAATTAGTTATCCATGTTTTTTTGTTTCTTTGACTTCTCTAAGCGTATTTTTCATTACTTAGCTAATTTTGCTTTAGTGGCATGAATAGCTAAGCTATGATGTATGGAAAAATAACTTTTCTAATTTTATAAAAATATGTTAGTAATTAAGTCTACTGATTATTATTTGACAGACACCTCGTTGCTTTATTACTCACTTTTTCATTTTCTTCTTATATATTAATCTCCAATATTGTTCTTTTTCTATTGAATTGACTTTATTATCCCGTTTTGTTTTCAAATTCTAGATTATAAGTCCGACTGAAACCTCACTGTTACTCAACTTGTGGCAGAAAACTACTATCCTGTAATTGTCTTGACTTCTTCTTCTTAACTATATTTTACATATTTTACTTAAAGAAAACTAAACATTCATGTAAAGTAAATAAATTTTTTTACCAGTTGGACTACTTGTCAAAGTAATGAGACTCATATCTTTTCATGAAATATTTGAACTTTACTATAGGACTAATCTTGCCCTTTAGAAAAGACTCTCCAATTGTATTCTAAGTATGATCTCAGCTACCTAAATACTGATGAGGATTTGAATAAATGAAATATATTGCATAATTATTAAATTTTTCTATAACATTATGTTTAAATATATTGCATAATTATTAAAGTTCAGCTAAAAATTTGGTTGAAAAAAACGCTATTTGAGGATAAAAAAACATACAAAAAAAAGGCATCAGTTGGTCACTCATAGTCTCTACTGCTTAACCCTAATTGCCCTCTCTCGCGATCATACAAAGAAAATCGAAAGAATCTAAGGCAATTGAGACCTATACTAGTAAGTATTATCTTCCCCACTTCAATTTCTTCCTCTTTTGTACATGGTTTCCGCTTTTTGTAGTTTTATTGTTGAATCTGCGATTTCTTTTAGTGTAGCCCACCTTTTTTTACTATCTACTTAGACCTTTTCTATTTCTTCTGTAGTTGGGTTTCCAAGTCTGTTGAAACTTGAAATCTCAACCATTTTTTTTAAAGGGAATCTACAATTTTCTCTAATATCTACCGCTTCATCAGTTCTTGTGCTCAATCCAACTTCATCAAGCTCCGTTGTAGCTGATTTTACAAGGTCGGTAAAAATTAGAGGTAGGAAACGACGTGGGTTTCTTTTTTGTTGTTTAATTTCGCCTTTTCGTTGATCTATCTTCATATCTAAAACTATGTATATGAAGGTTTGCATATGCCTTCTTGCGTTCTTCTTGCTATTTGTGGTGGAAGTTTGCTATCTTTCTATGTATTTACTGATCTTACCATTCATGGAGTCTTCGAATTTTAGCCTCATGCTTTTAAAGTTGATATACAACCTTATTGTATATGATAATAGAAATTGAGTTTATTTTATTAACCCAAACCTTATAAGCCTAATTCAATCATTTACTTTCGTAATCTTTACTTTATTAACTTTGGAGGAACAAGAAAGAACTCATCGAGAACAAAGGAAAAAGGTGAACAGGAAGTATTTGACGTTTTTATATTTGGATACCACTTCAAACAATAAAAATCATAAAAACAGAGAAGTGGAAAAGGCAATGAGAAAACTTAAGCTTGGAGAAATTGTTTTGGCTATAATATAAGGTAAGAATCGTATGTGAAATATACTTTGATTAGTAGAGAAGACAATGAAAATTAAATCAAATTGAGCAGAGCATAAATGAAAAGAAACGAATTGCAATCTTTTATTGTCAAATTGCAATCTTTGATTTCGTGAATTTGGTATTGTTAAGCCTTAAAAACAATATATTTTTTAACAATTATAGATTACATTTATTTTTGTGTAATAGATGTATGAGTAATTGTATTCATATACATATTGATATGTAATTTTTTTGACGATTTGGGTTTTTTTATACTGACATAAACTATATATTCTAACCTCATAGAAATAAACCAAGGAAAGCATACCACACCATGTTAACTTGAAGTTTTTACAAGCATCCACAACGACAAGTGATAAGGTAAAGAAGCTAAACTAAGATTTGAGGTACTGGGGTTCTTATATTATTAAAAGTATACTTATCCTGATCAGAAAACTGAAGGAACATTTGTTTTACATGTTGAAATTTGGATGGTATTTATGCATAAGATTTGAATTTGAGTGGATAAAAACTCCCTACCTTTTTTTGGATGCCATTATGGATTAAAAAACGGCAATGAATCCCAATCCTAAATCTGAACTTCTTTGTTCCACAAATCTGATGGGTAAGAACTATAAGTTATGGATTAATCTATTCCACTTAGAAAAATGATTAAGGAAAATAACATGAAACAAGTCTACCTTATTTATCTACAACCCAATATTTGGAAATCCTTAATTATAAATCAAAATTAAAATCTAATCCTGAAATTTCTACATTCCATTGGCCAAGCTGTTAGGGATAAACAAAGAGGAGGAATTATTTTGAAACAAAGAATAGAGAAATTTGACCAGTCAATAAATTTATTAAATGTTCAATTTTTGGTAGCCAATGGGAGAGAATGAATCTAATTCAAGCAGAACATAAAAAATTACAAAGACTAACTTGAAAAATCTCAAGATAAGATGTGCAAATGAAAGAAGATGGTGTGTTCCATCACAAATTGATTGCACTTAAAAACATAAAGAAAAGAATGCAATCTCATTGTAACTTTGCCAAGCAAATTAGTCATTAATCAATTGTGAACAAAAGCTTAAACTTCATTTCTACAACACAGGATATAGTCTCTACTTGAAATCATTGGAGCTCATACTAAATATAAATCATTAGATTGGGAGTTAAACCGAAGAATATAAATAGTTATTTGTGCTTTAACAAAATATTCAATACCAGGGTTCTTTATTATCATGCATATGTGATTCCTATCATGTACCTTTTTATTTCCATGTACGAAAATTAGGTTTTATATATATATAATTTCTGTAAATGTCGTTAGAATACATATTATCTCCAAATCAATGGTTCTCTGCTACCATTTGCAAATCATCAGTATCTTAAAGATTTTGTAGAACTTATAGACGGAGACGATCAAGCTTCTTTATTGTGCAGTCACTTTCACGGATTTATCTGTGGAAATATGTATAAAGAACAAAATGAAACATTTAGTAGCAAATTAATACACGAGTTCATAATAAGACCTATCAACTGCGGTAAAAATAATGAAGTTTGGGTATGATTAGACGATCACGTGGCCCGTTTTAGCATGCAAGAATTTTGTCTAATCACTGGATTACCATGCCATGAAGTTTCTGTTGATCTCAATTTTAGTAATACTCGATTTAAGGATGAATACTTCAATGGTACAAAAATAATTACTATGAAAAGACTTTCTAAAATATTTCACACGTGTCAAGATCGAGAAGATAAATTCAAGTTAGGATTAGTTATGTTCTTCGAATGCGTTTTAAAACCAAATGGAAGGCACATTGATTTTAGAACTCTTGGAATGATTGAACAACTTGACGAGTTTCTTATGTATCCATGGGGATGTAAGGCATACTTTTTCTTTTATTTTTTTCCCTATTACATAGAATTTAATCATATAAAAACTATAATATTTCTTTTTACTTTTATTTTAGTATTGGATATATGAAGGTTTTCCTCAAATTGGATGACAATTCCGATGTTGTACCCGTAAAAGCTTACAGTGTCCACGAATGCATATATGGAAGTCAAAAATAGTATTAACGGAACAAATCATTAAACAATTTTTGACTACTCAAGAGGTATGATTTATTTCAATTTACAATTAAATATGTATTTAATTATTTATAAATAAACTTAAAAACATAAATCTAATATTTTATTACAATTATAGATTGAAGTAATTGCAATACTGAATCCTATTGAAGAAGAATTAGAAATATTCTGGTATACAAATCTTTCACTATCAGCTGATAACCAACATCGTATACTAGATGGCGTTATCAATAGTGAATTCGTCAATGTAATACAACAAATTCTAGCTGATAACATACATATGCAATAAACAATTATAGGCATTTTAGTTGGAATTGAATCTACTTCTTCTGATAGCTCAAACTATGTAACTAAACAAAATATGGATCAGATGTTCAACATATACAGACAACAAGTAGTGTCAGATGTATGTAATTTCTATGACAGATTAAAAATACAAATAATTGAAGAATCAACAAAAAAGAAACTCGCTATCATGCAATTCTTGGAACGCAAGAAGCTCACTGCCAAATGATTCTTGACAATCAAAAACAATTTTTTGAACATCAGCAAAAAATCCAACAAGACTACTTCCAGGGCATGCAATCTTATGTGGATACCAGTTTCAGTTCAGCAAAATCTTACATTGACGAACAAAATCAAAGTATGCAGAATCAGTCATCCGATTGGAAATCACACATGGAAACGATTGTCAGCTCTATAAGTCGAATTGAATTTGAAATCCCTTCAACATATGAACATATTGAAGACGTGGAAAGATCGATGAAAAAAAAAGGGTAAGCAAAAATAGACACAATCTTCATCAACAACGTCAACTAATACTTTAAAAGACCATAACATCGACAAGTCCAAAAACATTAGAGAATGGATATTACAAAATTCATCAGGGTAAGATATTCAATTTTACCTTGTTAACTTAAATATTATAATTTGTATTTTACTTATTTAACACTAATTTAAATTCTTTTATACTGCGCATATTGGAATGATGGAATCGGCAATCTATGTGGAAGACAATCGCTAGAAAATATACTAGATCAAATGAAAAAATATAAATATTGTGATAAGTAAAATTTAATCATCATAATTCATTTTTCTCCATTATTAATATATCTAATTTACATTTTTTTACTAACATATTGATATAGAATTAAAGCTATTGAGAAGACTTATTACTGACGGTTCTCCCCTACTTTATAAAGAATATGCAATCATGGGCATTAGATTCGAAGTTGAATGTGTTCATTGGTATACAAATATGAAAGAAGGAACTGACCATTCTACAACTAATTTCAATGCATTACAACAATACATAAAATGAGAATTGCATGTATCTGCTTGACCATAGATAACATAAAACTATTTATTAATTCCATCAACATATCCAGCCAACATTTGGTTTCTTTTTCTTGTTGATTTTCAAAAGTGAAAATTTCATAAATATGATTGCAGCCACAAGATTTATACATTGGAAGAAATCAGAGCACGTGCAGAACCAGTATTGACTATAGTGGAATCATTATTAATTTCTGCAGACATTTTCTTTAGCAAACCAAGTTCAAGAAAACATAGAAATAAACATATGAAATTGGAAATCATACCATATCTACCTTGTCAAAAGAATGGGTAAGTATCTCAACAATTTAATATAATATTTAATTTAATTTTATATTTACAGTATTAGCATAATCTAACTTCAAACTATTTTTTTCTATAGGCCAAATTCTGGAGTTTTCCTTTTCAAGTACATAGAATGCTTCATTTTCGGATATCCATTAGAATCAGTTTCACCAAAGAAGATAAGTTTATACAGACGAAAAATTACAACAGATATCTGTCACAATGAATATTTTTCACGTCCCTATTTGTTCTAATTCTAACGAATTATCAAAATACAATAAGATTCTTAAAATACAGTAAGATTCCATTATCAAAATTCAATGTATAATCTTATATTCATAACTTTAAAATTGTTTATTTTAAATATTTCTATTCATGAGAATAAATGTAGGTTGTTCAATAGCAAATATGACACTACTTAACACATGAGATTTCAAAGTGCCGGAGTCACATTTTATAAAGGAGCAAATTATTGTATTTTGATAACGGTTAGCATCAATAATTTCTCAATAAGGTTACTAAATCTATTAAACCATTCTATAATTTTAATGTTGTGTTTTTTAACTTTTTCCATTACACATTTATCTATTGCATTAATTAACACTTTTGTAGTTTTAATTGCTTCTAAAGTTAAATTTTACTTGTTTCTTATTCACGCATTTTAGGATGATTTCTGCGTCAAATTAGGACTTCTCGAAATTTTGGAACGTCGAACTGTGCACAAAATTATACATCTGCCAGGGGGTTCATAGGAAGTGACAAGAGATTTTTTTTTTTTTTTTTTGGCTTGTGGGCATCTATTGTTTTAAGATTTTAATTTGGATTCTGGCTTATTATTGGGATAATTTTGATCTTTTTGTTGAAATTTGCAAATAGAAAAAATGGCAATAGGGAAGAAATTTGAGTCAATTGTGAACAAAGCAAATGAAGTGTATGGAATAGGACTGGTGAAGGAGTACATCATTTGGAAAGAAAATGATTTCTTTGTCGCATTTTAATTTGGAGTTTGATAGTCATGATGATTGTATTCTCATCACACCTGCAAAGAGACAGTGTTATGAAGATTCATTTTTCTATTCAGATAAGTTTGTTCTTGAAGCCCTGCCACAGGATGTTCTGGTTAGTACACTTTTGCTTAATTAATTCTTTCAGTATTGTGAAACATTATGATTAATTGGGGTAATTTCATGTATATGACTCATAATGAATGATTGTATTTGATTGTATTCATTGATTATCAACAATATTCGTTAAAGTTTTATGTTTACAGAATAAGAATGTCATGTTTGTGCCTGTCTTACTGAACTATGTTCTAAAATGGTAAGATCTTTTTATGATGCAAATTAAGATATTGTGTGGTGTGAAGCATGATGATTTGAATAGGCTTGTTTTTCTATCAAAAACACTAAGAGATGCAATAAGATTTTGTAGTCCTTAGAATGATTTTGATATTTCTACTATTATGAGCCTTGATTTGTGGTTTTTACTTGAATAAAACAAACTTTGATTGCAAAACAGTGGCATTTTGCATATAGTACTCCAACAAAGACTGTCGGGTTCCAAAATGTGGACAGTTTGTGCAAGTTCAATGAAGTTGAAGCTCTCAATGCTCCAAAGCAGTTGAGGATTCCAAGGTCTCGATTAAGTGCAAAGAAGCTAGCCGACATCTTAGTGACCTTGTTCTCATCTTGTAACGAAGATAATTGGGCACGAAAAGATTTATTAATGGCAATGCAAACAGAGCTATGAAATAGAGCTTTTGTATAGCTTGGAATTATTCGTACATGTAGAAGCAATAGCTTTCAGGCCTGTTTTCTTCAACTATTCCATTGAAGAAGGTTTGGCTTGTCTTTAGTTGTTTGTGAACATGTATGTAGATGAAAGTCTTGAAGCACCGTGTTGGCGCTTCTATTGCACATTGAATCCTGACCAATAGGGTATGACTTCTATTGCACATTTGGTAAATTTGAAGCAATTAAAAATTTAGATCTTTCTCTTGCTCTTGCTTATCTTTTTTCTTTTTTATTTATTTATTATTTTTTTCATTGAAGGATACCACTACAAAAGTTGTTGCTTGTGAAGTTAATCTCGATGAAACGGATGTTTCAAAACTCATAACAAAAATATTATTTTGAACTACTTTCAATATTTCATATCCAATGTTAACATATTTTCTACTTTTCTTCATATATTTAGCTCTTTATCTTTAGTATTTTTTTGTCAGACTTTCTTATGCACCAACTAAATACTTTCTTCGCTTCCCAAAATTCATTCAATGTAATTCTCTCTCATGAATTCTTAATACTTAAGTAAGTCAACACACTAATATCACCTTCAAGAAAATTCAAGCCATGCATTGCATGGCTAGAAACTAGTAAATAGAAAAGTTTGATAAAATATGTATCATTCACTTCAAATCTTCAATACATAAAAACTATCATTAGAGATAAGATGTGCTAAATTATTTGAAGATTAATGAAAAAACGCGATGAAAGATTTGGGAATAAAAGTTCAAAAATGAGCAAAAATTGAAACCCTTCATTATAATTAAAATATAATGCAGATAACAAAACTATAATTAATCACATTTTAAATAAATGTGGTGAATAGAACTATGGTGATTATAATTACTTATATTTGAAAAACTATTGTGTGAATATTTTCTGTTTAATTAGTTTAGGCGAACAAAACTCGATAAGGAAAGTACTTTCTTCTTTATTAATTAATTCACCAATTTATTACCTTAATATGCAAGGAAAAAATTTCCCATATCAAGATAACAAAAGGAATAATATTGAAATTGAAAAAAAATAAAGGTTACATCTAGGTTTTATTTTACTCAATCGAGCGTACTAGTGAACCGACATATATTCATTGATTTAACCGAGTCTTTCTTATTCACTGGCAGGAGATAAATAAATTAAGCAAGCTAAATTTTTAATCCAGAATAATAAGAAATTTAAGTGGAAATTACACTAAATGTTAATCTTTGGGTTTGCATTTACAAAAATATCAAATTTTTAAAGTCTTTGCAATATTGTCAATTTTGGACATTTTTGCCCCTCTGAATAATTTAAATACCTTACATGTCTTTCATTAAATGAGATATGGCTCGATAAAAATTTGTACAAATATTGTGTAAATGTTAGGGATGAAATGACTAAATTTTGGAGTTAAAAAAGAAAAAAGAAGAAGGTGAAACGAAAAACTAAAAGAAGAAAAAGAAATCGAATCATCTACCATTGAAAACAGTCAGTAACCTTTCACTCCCCTCTCTCATTCAAATCTTCACTCCCCTTTCTCATTCGAATCACCCACCGCTTAGTCGTCACTGTGAAAATGTTCATTGTAGACGACGACCACCCTAAAATACGAATTCAATCTCTCATTCAAACACTCACTAACCCTATACTCACTCCTCCTATCATTGGAATCGGCTAAAGCCGAGCATTCACTCCCCTTTTGTCATTTGAATCGTCCAACACCCAGTCGTTGACGACCACTGTCAATCAATCCACCGTCGACGAAGACCATCATTAATATCTTGATGTTTGTCGTTTTCTTTCCTTTTTGCATTTTCTTAAAAAGAGGAAATTTTTCTAAATTTTGTTTTAACCTAGTTTCTATTCAAAAGAAAAATATAGGAAACAATGTTAAGACGAATGATAATTTCGAAAACAATTGGGAGGTAACATAAATAGCAGAGGTTAGGACTTAGGATAGTGACAACAGCACGATGAAAGAAGACTTCATACTTACTTCCAGCGGTGTGGGAAGAGCTAGTAAAGGATTTGTATATTTAAATGTAAATAGTTTTAATAGGCATAATTTAGGATATAATCGAGTTTAAAGTTCATGAGCATTTTTTGGCTTTAGTTTGAGTCAGCTTTTCCTACAGAATTCCAGTTGTTGCTGATTTTAGAAGGGTAGAATTCTAAAATTGTCCATTGTTGCATATTGTTTGTTGCTACTGAATAATCTGTAAATTGGTTTCTCGTTGTGAAGTAGGCATAAGAAGGTTGATAATGTGAGTAAAAGTGTTGTTTATGCTAAAAATTTGAAGGAAAATCTTTATTTGTAGGTCCACGAGGATATACAAATCTAAATTGAGTGTGACACTCTTCTCTTTCTTTTCCTATTATTTACTGTCAGTGTTTGAAAAATTGCCGGAGCCTTAAAGAATTGAAAATTAGAGAAGAAAACAAGTGAAGTCAGACTTAACCTATCCTCTCACGATAAAATGCAAGAAGCCCCTGGCCAAGTAAAGCTACATTTCTTCTGTAGTAGATAAACGGTTGTATCAGTCCTAAAAAACACAACTTCACATTACCTTTGCTTTTATATGTTTCTTCTTATTGCCTCTATTATCTTATTATATATTGTAAACTTTGAAACAATATTATGTTTGTCACTTGTCAAATTGGAAATAATCATGCTTTCACTTGCAACTTAACCCTCAATTATTCAATCATCATACTCGTACATTTTACATTGTGTCTCTTATGCATTTGGACGAAAATATTTGTACATACTTGACATATGTGTGGCTATAATGCTTTTGTCTGCTTTCTTCCAGCATGTGCCTGAATAATTTTATTAATACTTTTTGATTAAGTGTTGAAACTATGCATAAGAAAATCTTTGAAATTATTACAGTGGTTTAAATTTATACTAGTGAGATCGCTTTCAAATGTTCATACAATTTAAAGTTTTGTAGTGAAAGTGAAATTTAGTAGTGTGACGTTCAGTGCCCTGTGTCGCTATCCCGTAATGAAAAGTCCTAAAACTTAAGACAATATATAGCAGTTGGGTGCAAAGATGGTTTTACAAGGAGTAACTAGCTCTTGAATAATACATATTTACGTGTTCAACGTTTACTAAAATGGGTCATTTGCTTTCATTATTGTGCAAATCTTTTTTACATGTTTAGTACAAGTTTTATATAAGTAATAATGATGTGTCTATTGTTCGCATTTCTCATCGTTGTTTGATGTGAATAATGTTCAGGGGATCGATTATAGACTGGGTACTTCGAATTTTAGGGTTTTGGCATCATTCGGGGACATTGATAACCATTCTATATCAAACCACCCATTTGGATCTACTAGGTGAGTACGACACTTTCTTCAATTTTTAAATGGATTCGTTTCGTTTGGCCAATTTACGTTTGATCTAGGTCTGAACATCCGCCTGTTATGGTCAACTACGCACAAATAAGCTTGGGCATTTTACATTTTGTAGCATGCATGTGTGTCTTTACATGATTACGTAAGGTTCGAATACATTCGAGTGTCGAGTAATTCTATTTTTGTTCTTCGAAATGTCTTTGTATTTGCGTGTGCAATTATCGCTGAGTCATTTAAGTAAGCAGTGATATTTAAATCATTGAGTATAACACTCACCATGTTTGTCATAACCTGATCATTCATGTCTTACAAAATCAATATAAATGTGAAAGCGGAATGACTGAATCATACAATGAATCCTCACTACAAATGGCATGAAACAAGAATTATAAACTCATATCCTTGCACTCATTTTCCATTTTGGTGGTTTAGAGGTCGAAAGTAAATTTTTTGACAGTTCACTTCACTAAACAATTCTCTTCAATAAATAGATGGCATTGAGTTTAAATTTTTCTTCCCAATGGTTCAACTCAGTCGTTTTCAAAAAATTGCTGAATAGCGACAGATGAGTTTAGTCATATGTTAAGATTAAATGTCGATGTCGATAGATGAACTGTCCATACCAACAATTGATGTCAATTTTTCTCGACGCTTAACCATTGCGTGAGAGATCAGTTTGGTAGTCATCTGTCCAAACAACCCACTTAGGTTCCATTCGAACATTACACATGTGTTTGACATTAACATGTATGAAGTATTATGATCTGACGATTTTTTTTTTGTTTACTGTTGTACCTTGATCCACATGTACAACTTCGACTCATCAAATGTTACACGTGTGTTTGACATTAATATTTACGACATACTATCACCTGACCTTTTCTGTTTTCTCGCTGTACTTTACAAATCAAATGGATTTCGAATTCCTTATTTTGGACAATACAAGGTTGCAAGCTCGCATTTTGCAAAGAAGCAATTTGAAGTATGTAAAAACGATCATAGAGCATTTTCAGAAACGATAGCGCGAAGATTCTGCAACTCATGCCTCGGGTTCGTGGCCGAGCTTCCAGAAATACAATTCTCTGTCCAACTAATCTAACAACTAGTGTTCAGATTCATATGCATTGATAAGAAAGACGAATCGTGGTTCAACGTGCAAGGGCACTTGACTAGGTTCAGATTGTAAGAGTACGCGATCGTCATGGGATTAAGACGTGGTATATATCCGAAGGGCGATCAATTTACTTGAGTTTTGGAAAAAAAAAAGATCGAAGGAGAAACCTTCAAATTGATCGACAAGATTTCATGTGCGCAACTCTAGTATACTCTTCTCTGCTCGTTGACGCCCTGAGCAAATCGATACAAATTCAGCCTTATTTTAATTGTTGAAGGAGTATTCAATGCTTCGGACAATAATGTGGGTATCGATGTAGACACACTGTTAATCATTGACGATCTCGACATATTTTTTACCTACCCTTGGGGTAGAGTGGGATACAAACGTATGTTGAGGAAATTTCGAGGTAGTTAGGCAAGGAAATTCTACAAAGCCAAGAGAAAGAAAGAGAAAGAAATAACTTATAAAGTTCACAGCTTTTCCATTGTCATGCAGGTACGAATATTTAATTTTGACAAATTTTTCATTATTTCAATGCAAATATATTGTCATGCTTATAGACAGTGAAGTGACAATGGTCTTTTGTTGTGCCAGATGTAGGCATTTGAGTCGGTTTCGAAAATTGGTAAACGTTTTGGTCAGAGGCTTAGTCAAAAAACACCATGACTTCTCAGCTGGTCATCTACAAAACAATCGCAACATCGTACGTACATGGCATTCTTCAAGAACATACAGGTATGTTGTCATGTTGAATGTAGTCAATCTTTTTATTTCTAGACTATGTACAATAAATTTCCACTAATGCTGAATTTTTGTTTTTGTAGGCACGTGTACGCAACGTTGCATCCCATCGATGTCTAGTGTGACCAACTGTATGTCTCCACTCTCGTGCTGTTCAAAGATCGTACTGTGTTTGCGTTGGACGACACTATCTGGAACATGGTCGCTTCACAATTTCACGCAGAGCCTTCGGGCAGTACAACTAATGACCATTCGTCTATGGGGAAATTAGATGAAGAAGAGTCCGATTGAGGAGGTTCGGAGGATGAAATGTCTTGTGGTGAATCAAGTGCTGATGACAGTAAAGATGACAACGGTGATAGATCGAGCGACGACGATAGTGGCAAGAATCATGGTGAGCATACCAGCGAAGGCGAAGAGCATACGATGCATTTTCCACCCCTCGTACGTCGACACATACATCTGACGTACATACACCATCCACATCTGGACTCCAAAATGCAACTTCTGGAACAAACCTGACGAGAGTGAATGTTGAGAAAATGTTGTTGGATCAACAAATCCTCATCAAGATGCCATTTAGCACTGTGAAACTTGGAATCATTCAACACGTGACCTCTGAATTTGCAAGACTGAATGAGTTTATATCTATAGTTGTGCCTCCATCCAGTTCTACTACCACTACAGCTGCAGCCAAAGGCCACAATGAGCCCACAGACAGGTGATAAAATTGTTCATGCAGTTTCATTGCATCCATAACATGTTTGTCTAAGCTTAGAAATAAGAAGAAGTAAATTTAAGTTTAAAATGTGTTTGGATAATTTATTGTTAGATTAATTCTTAGTTTCTTACTTTGCTCTATTATCATGATAAGTAATTTACTCAATGGTGTTTATATTGACTTGACATTCTTAAACTCAACAGATTCCTTTGCTTTAATTAATATTTGGCTAAGTTAACATTATTAGCATTAACATTGAAATGCTCTAATTCTTAGGTGCAAGTTATAGATTCAAGTCTATCTTTATTTCGTTTAAATTGACATTTCTGCTTTTTCATTCAAATAAAAATATAATGAAGCTAAAACGGTCAACCGGTCTAGACCGCCTAGGGGTGGTAAACGAGCCGAGCGGCTCGTGAACACGAAACTCGTGGGCAGCTCGAGATCGTGAAAAAAGAGCTCGAGCGCTCCCATTTGGCAAGTCGAGTCCACTCGGCTTGTGTGACATGAGCCACGAGCTGAACTGCTCATGTTGAACAGTGACCAAAGTGACCGTTTTGGTCAATTTTTCCAACTTTTTAGTACCATTCTATAAATAGCCCGACAATTGGCCCAAGATTTTTCATCAACTCTCTCAAGTCTCATTATCCCGACCCTATTTCTCTCAATCTCTCTTGTACTCTCAAGTCTCAACTGATTTGTCTCAAGTCTCAACTCTCAATTAGTCTACAATTATACAATATAGTCATATTATATAGATTCATTTTTACAATTTAATCATCTTCAATTTCAATTTCAATTCATTTATATAATTCAATCATCTTCCTATATCATCTATTAATCTATATTGTATAATCATAATTCACAAATTGAAATGGATACACACTCATTTGTCGAAGATTTGTTCTGTTTCGGAGGCGAATCACTTGCGACACTGCAAATCAATATTAGAATCAACTTTTTGATCTAAATGAAGTACCAATTCTTGAAGATATTTCACATTTGGGAGGGGGGGGCGGACCGCAGCAATAATCCAGTTGATTTGGATGACATCATTGTTCTCGAAACCCAAAAGGAACAAGATGGGGAGGAAACCGAATTAAATATTCCCGATGCTAGAGAGAAACGAAAGGGAGAAAAATAAGCAAAATGTTGGGATCACTTCAAATTGATTTGGACGGGCCATGTTGTCGATGGAGTATCAAAGTCCAAAGTAGGATGTAAATACTGTCGTCAACAACGACTGGCATGGCAAAAAGGCATTGGTACTCACACCTCAATCGTTACTACAAAACGTGTGCAGCCAAACATGGACTTCTTCAAGTCGGTCAAAAATTTAGTAGTCCAGATGTCAGTACTATAACTTTGCCCCTCATCAAGTGGATGTATTCAAAGGAGAATGCTCGAACAGGAATGGTAAAACTTCTTGCTGGTGCCGAGTTGCCTCTTGCAATAGCGGACAACCAACGTTTCATCTCATACATGAAAGAATATCTTCAATCGAGGTACGTTAGGGTAAGTCGAAACACTCTTCGTTTAGACAGAACAAAGTATTTTCTTCAAACAAAACAACAATTAATTTTGGATTTTCAAAAATATGGTAGTATTATATCTTTAACTTTGAATATATGAGAGGGAATTAATAAAAGAGCTTATATAACTGCAACTGCACACTACATCGACCCACTTTGGTATATGCACAAAAGAAGTGTTGCTTTTAAAATTATTGAATTCCCACATAATGGTAATAAATATAATACGATTATGATTATTATTAAAGAATATCGTTGTGAAAGTAAAATTTGTTTTTTTACATTCAATAATGAAGGTATTAATAAAGTAGTTATCGATAAATTGTTGCAACTTGATTTTGGTGGTTATTTGTTTCATATTCATTGTATTTGTTATATTTTAAATTTAATTGTACAAAATGGTTTGAAATATATTAAAGATGAAATACAAAGAATTAGGAAATGCACTAATATATATCATGATCTCCCCTAATAGAAAACAAGCATTTGAGGAATTTTATATCGAATTTGGGGTGATAAATGCTAAAATATTTAATTTATTTCATAACATTAACACGTACATATATGATTCAAATACAATAGGTTCATATCCATCTAGTAATATTTTGTCTGCTGCATCTCCATCAACCAAAACATCGAATGAAAGTGCAAATGCATCGTCTGCTGAGTTAATTGATTATTTTAATCATAATATGCTTACCAATAAAATAATTAATTTTTTTTTTTGAAAATGTTATTGAATTTTGGCGGAGGTACGAACAACGATGATCGGTAGTTTTCGCAATTACAAAAGATTTACTGACACCTCCGATTAGCACTGTAACTTTGGAGTATGCTTTTAGTGCATGTAAGAGGGTTTTATCCGAGGGCAAAAGTCGACTGAAAGAAAATATTTTAGAAGTATTAATGTGCATGAAAGATTGACAAGACGTTCATTTCCGCATACAAGATAAATATGTCGAAATTGCATGTCGTCAATTAAATGATATTAATTATACTTGTTTAATCACAATTTGTTATTTTATGATACTGTTTTTAATTGTCTTTAAAAAAATTGTACACACTACAAGTTGTTCGTGTACAATTTTTAACTTCACCTACTAAAAATTTAAGTAGCCGATCCCAAACCCGGATAAAGGAAGAGAGTTTATATTTTATCTATTTTAAAAAGAAAAAGGAAAAAATCATTTAAATCAAATCTTTTTGCTCGATCTATTTTTTTTAAAACATAGTTTTCATAGGTTTTATTTATTTTCAGCATTAGAAAAAAATAAAATAAAATTGGCAAGCTGGCGAGCCCACGTCGCGCCGTCCCTAGGACCGTCGTATTTGACGGGTCACAGATTAGTCCGGTTAACACCTAATTGAAAACGGTTCGTGTTTGACCTGGACTGTTTATTTCGTGGGCCGGTTCAAGCCTGAATGGAGCCTGGGCTGGATTCCAATGTTGACACCCCTCCGATATATCGAAGCATAAGCTGCGCCGCCAACATTCTCAAAAAGAAAAACCCTAGTTATTCCTATAAATATGCACATTTTTACGTCAAAAACTCAATTCATCCCGTCTTTATTTTTCGGGATGAACCCTAATATTAGATCTCCAGAGCTTGCGATATTAACAATTCGCAGGTACACTCACTTGTATGAATCTCGGTGTGTAGGTAGGCCAATTCGCAGGTCAAGAAATTTTATTTTTATTTTATTTTTGGGATTTTTTCAAGTATTGGCCAATGATTATACATTAATTTTGACAAGCATATGTCTGAATTACAATATGTGGATCAATCTAATCTTCTCTATGAGGCCATCTTATTCTGTTTTCCTTGTTTGATTACTAGATCTGTTATAACTATTTGATTGATAGATTTTTCAGAAATTTTTGTCCATTAAAAAGGTAAAATCGATTTCAAAAAGGTGTTTTCGTTCGTTAGTTTGATTAATAGATATGGCGAGCTGCCAATGATGATTGAAGTGATATTCATTCATGAGAAATCTTTGATTACAGCAACACTACTGCCTTCCTTCTGAGGCGCTATTCCAATCACAGATCCTTTTTTTAGGTTTATGTGTACATTTATATATTTGTGTGAAATTTGTATACCCTTGGTGTTTTTGCTGCAAATTGATGAATAAAATGGGATCAAATGATGATTAGAAGCATAGTTCAAATGATACATTATGTGATTATAAATTTGTATAGTCTTTCGCTCCTATCTGATGATTCCCATTGATTTTCTAATTCAAAAATCAACTCTTTTTCTATGGTTTTTGTATTATTAGTGTCTTCCTGATTAGTTAATTCCAGTCCAAATGTCAATTTACAATGTGGGACGATGACGACTAAATTGATATTGGTCTCGTTCGTCGTAATGGTGTTCGAATGATACACCTTGCCGACCAACCTGATATATCACCACCCATAAACTGAGTCCCTTTGGATTTAAAGAATGAAATTTTTTTTTCTTCTAAATTGGGCAGAGATGACTAATGCTTTATTCTGACACCTCTTGTATGAGAAGAGCGTTTGCTCTTTTATGAGCACATAAAGCAACTCTCTGAGCCCATTACAGTACAAATTTTCAATATAGTTGCAGCTTTGTGTTGTGAATTTGAGGAGAAATTCAGGCAGCCTCCTTTCTTCTGTTTAGATAATTGGGAAGGGCGGTGTTGTTCTGCTCGTAAATTGAAGTTGGGCTCTTCAGACTTGTTGATTTTTTACTTGATACTGGTCTAGTAAGCCTAACTAAATATGTTTACACTTTATCTGGTCTAGTAATTTGTTCGTTTCTGAAAAATCTGAGAATTTTCGTGTTTCTTTTTTAGCACAATTTGGTGGGCTTCTTGTTAATTTATGCTAATTCTCAGCTTCTTTATCTGGTCTGCAGAATATATATATATATATGTATATAGCTGTTTCTGCTTGACTCGTTCCCTTGAAGCTATATTATCCGTGTTCCTCTCGCTATCCATTGTTCTCTTTTAGTTCATTTGGACGTTGGGGAACTACATGTTCTAACAGAGGATGTTATTCTATCTTTCATCTCTCTAGTAAGATGTTTATCCATTTGATAAAATTTTTTTTTTTAATTTTTGTTTATTTAACTACTTTGATCATTTCTGAACACCTCATAGTATTTTTGGGGTGTTCAAAGATTTGATGATTTCTCTTTCATTGTCAAGTTCAATGGGTTTCGGGCCCATAAATTGAACCAAGGAAATCTATGAACTCAATTTGATTTTTAAGATGAAGATTATAGTAATTAAAAGATTCAAGGTCAAATGGTGAGATAACTTCAATCTGGCTGTAGTGAAAGAGCATGCACTACATGAATGAATGGAACGATGGATGACTTCTATCTTCATCATAATCAAGCATCGCTTCTGAAAAATTCATCAATCACTTAAAGCTACAGTGAATCAAATGAAGTTGATTGCTATTTTCAGGATCTCTTTTAAGCAATGATAACAATTAACTAGGAGCCTGGCTACAAATTTGAGAACTAAAATCTTCAAAGAGAAATGGAGAATGATTTGTCAGAACTTCGTTTTTCAAATCTGTAGTTTTCATCAATCTTGCAAAGAATAATGCAGGAATAATGATGATTTTGACGGGTGATCGGATCATGAGGAAATATTAGTTCAAAATCCTTTGTTTCTCAATGCAAATTTAGATGAAGAGGCCAGCCAAAGCGAGCAGAAGGGTTTCAGATATTGTATTTCTAGTATTTTTTATAAGGTTCCATTTGATTGTAAAGAAGAAACTTAAGTGGAAAGAAAACGAATTCAAAGAATTGTTTACAATTTATTTTTTTGAGAATTGTAAATTATTGTATTTGATTGATATAATTTTTCATGTGAAAAAATGTTGAAATAAAAGTATTTTTTAGTGTTAATTTGGGTTTGTTTTGTATAAAAATTGTTAATTATAAAGAGATAAATTTTAGTGATGCTGAGGTTGAAATTTTTTTCGTTGTCAAAAAAAAATAATAATAAATAAAGAAAATTATATAATTTTGATGTTTGTTTGATTTTATTTTACATAGAAATTAACAATTAAAAGAAAATATTTGTTTGCAATAATTCTTAAAAGTTGTTTTAAAAATCCTGGAATTCACTTTCCCACTATCCAAACAATCAAGGAAAACTTGAGCACCATGGAATTCACTTTTCATGGAAATTTTTTGCAATCAAACACTCACAATTGGCCAACATGCATTTTCCATGGGAATGGATGTCTGTCAAACGGAGCATAATTGTTGTCATCGCAGGTAGTGTTGCTAGAGTTTTAAATATGGATTTTAATTCCTATTCACTTCAAATTAATTATTTATATATTTTCTTAATGTTAATATTTTTTTTTGTATATGTATGATTGAATTAAAAATAGGGCTGGGCATCACGAATCGGATCTGAACCGAGTTGTTCTTTTTAAGTTTAATACTCGAAAGGGTATTTGAATCAAGAATCAATGAATTTGATTTGGTTCTCGATTCTAGATTAAAAATCAAATAATTGAATCATCTTAATTTTTTTTAATTTATTTATTTTAAATGAGACAATTTTTTTATTTTTTAAATAAATTAGCTAACTAGTTAATATAGCTCAAGTCCAAAAATAAGATTTTTCGTATTTTTAATTTTTGGTTCAAGCTCAACTTAATTAATTTGATCTAAATTTTTACTCAAATTTGTTATTTTATTGTAGTGCTTCCCTTTTTTTTTTTTGGAGAAATCGAATTGAAACTTGACGGCGCTTCTTTTAATGATTATGAGCTTACTATCTTTTTCTTTCGATGATTTTAATAATCGAATTTATGAAAAATTCAACATAGAGAGAGAAGTAAGATTTAGTTATATTATTTTGCAAAAGTTAAGATTGACTAATGTAGCTTTGTAAAATATTAAAAAAATTATTTATATTACGGAATCGAAGTATTGAATGGAATCGCAATGAACTGAATTGAATCGAATTCGAACGATTTTATAATTAAATTTGAACTTGACACTTCCTAATTAAAAAGCATAAAAAATACAAATTTTAGAAGAGTTTGTGTGGGAATTTCCTGTTGCATTTGGCGCGGGATTAGGGGATGAGAAATATCGTCCTCCCTGATTTAAGTAACTTCTTTCTTTTGTAAAGGATTGGTGCATAATTTTTTTGCCTCAAAACAAATCGTATTAAGCAAAACTCTCTGCAATTATGACTGAAGCTGTATCTTTTCTATTGGTTCTAATACAGTATCATACTCGAAAGGTGGAAAGCAAATTCAAACAGACGACAGCAGTAAGCTACAATATGCAATCTCAGGAAACAATAATGAGAATCAGAAACTGAATTAGGAAATGAATAGGTTTACCACATGGTGTAAACGCATAGATACAAGATGAATTGTCATAGAATAACCCAACAAGATAGAAGATGTATAGATACATGTGTTGGTTAATCTTGCAATATGCAAGAAATTCACAAGGCAACGTCGAGCTTTTTGAAACTTAAAACGCCACCATACATGAAGAGTACCCATAGCTTCGCACCAAAACATAATCATGTTTGCAAAACACCAATGGTGATTTTGCTTTGAACCCACAAGTACGAAAGCGAAAAATGGATTTAACTGCAGTGATCTGGCATTCCGATGAAGACTTGGATCTCTTGAGCACCATCTGGCTTCTTGAATTGATAGCAGTTGATCCATTCTGATATCCTGTAATGGTACCAGATGTCGGTGACAAATTTGAATAAGAACCGTCAAGTTTTTCTTTACTATAAATCCTTTTTACGCCATTCTCTGGTGTCTCATCTGTATTAGCATTCGATGCAACTATCTGATCTTCTGCAGTAAAGTTCAAGATTCTCTCAGATTCACTTTGAAAACCGATGGCTCGCCATGCATCTGCCACAAGCTGAATAGTTTTCTTCTGAGGACGCACACCCGTCTGTTCCATACTTTGGAGGAACTCCTCGGCTTTCCATGGCTGTTTTGCTTCCCCGTATCCCCATATTAGAGTTTCAAAGGTCTTCAAATTTGGGGATACATCCATCTCACACATTTTCTCGTACATTCTTAGAGCATACTCCATTTTACCAGTGCTACACCATCCACTGATGATTGTAGTGAAGATTACTACGTTTGGATGAACTTTTGACGACCCCATGACTTTCAGGAGCGCCTCTGCCTTTTCTGGTTCCCCGGCACGCACATAGCCTTTTGCGAGAATGCTAAATGCATGAATGTCGGGTTCTATGCCGTTCTTAACCATATCGTCAAATATTTCTTGGCATTTGTCCATGAGTCCAGCAGAACTCCATGCATTCATTATAGTGCTAAATGTTACCACGTCAGGTTTTACCCCGAATTCTTCCATCAGTGTCAGTGTCTGCATAAATCAATAAGAGAATTAAGAAAACAGTTTTCACAGGTAGACTATACAAAGAGGAAAATACCAATGCCACTTTAGTACCTAACACATGGAATAACAACATATTAACTTTGGAATATCCAGTAGTAGCCTTGCATCTGCTAGGCAATAAATGAATGAGATCTTACATAATGATACTTTGTATTAAAAAAGAAGGGAAAATCTGTGATTTGTTTCTTTTATTACAAAAAAAAAATGGAGGAAAAAAATGGAAGAAGAAGAAAGGTTGAGAGAGAGACGGTGCATGGCGTTGTTTGTCTAGGACATAAACATCCTTTTGCCAAATTAAGAAACTGAAGCAATTCAACAATATCAATGAAACTGCTGACCGATTCTTCTCATTCATCTCTAACATAAAATATTTTGATTGAGAAAAATTCATTATGTCATCATCAAAAGCCAAAGCTCACCTCATCAACTCCATCGGGATCAGTACAGTCGAGAAACCCTTTGACGAGTGAGTTGAATATGACAAGATTTGGATGCACTCCAAGATCCTTCATCTTGTACACAAATCTGAATGCATCCGTCATATTACCTTCTCCACAATAACCATTTACAATTATACCACATGTCCGCTCGTTCGGTTTCACTTTGTCGTTTAGCATCTGAAATATCATTGCTTCAGCTCGACTGGTGTCACCATTCTGGGCATAAGCCTTTGCTATTGTATTGTACGTCACAACATCAGGTTTAACGCCAGCTGAAATCATTTTGTAGACCACATTCCATGCTTCTGAAATGTTTCCCTTGTTACACCAAGCTCGAACGAGAATATTATACGTCCTGTCATTTGGTTTCACATTTTCTTCCTGTAACATGATATCAAACAGTTTCAGACATTCTTCGGGTTTACCAATGATTCCGAACCCTTTAATTAAGGTATTAAAGGTACTGGTTGTTGGCTTACACCCTTTCTCCCTCATTTTCCGTAATATTTTCATTGCTTCCTTAATGTTTCCTGATTCAGAGAAAGCATTAATCATTGCATTGAAGAATATAGAGTCGGCTTTTAGTCCATTCTGTTCGATCTTATTAAGAAGTGACGGAATTGACTTGAAACGCTTCTCAAGAGTAAGAGCAGCTAAAACAGTTGTGTACGTTACGAGAGTTGGCCTGTGTCCTTCTTCCGTTAAACCTTTGAAAACAGAGTGGACTTCACGAGGTTTCCCCTTCTCTATCAAAATATTCATAAACTTTGTTCTTGAGAGAACTGTTTTGCAACTATTATAGCTTGAGCAAATGGGACAGGAGGATTCACTTGGAGCATTCATTGAAGCTGAAAAAGGATGTAATTGTTCCTCTTGCACATGTGGCTCCTGCACAACAATGAAGGTATGGACAAGCAATCAATGTGTGTAGCCATTTGTTCAACAAAGAGGCAGTCTAATATAAGTTTGAGCAATTTGGAATGATTAGTTCAGACACAAAAGATCGACAGCTGCTGAAATCATTTCCGAGAAAGATAAATCAGAAGATCAGCTGATTGATATGCTCAGATAGTGGAATTTCACTGTTAAGCAAGAAGTAATTTATAGGTGCACAATTGTGAAAGATAGAATATTGTTAGTAAACCATGTAATGTAAAATTCTCAAACTTCACAAACGAAATTAAATAAACATACAAAACTATCAATATCAAAATTTTAAAGACACGGTATAAAGTATCTCAAAATTCAATGTTATAATGGTCTGAAAACACAAACTAATTTTCTTTTAAACAATATTTCAACTTTGCCGTTAATTCTCTATTGGATATGGCAAGCCCATATATTAGCACAAAATAATAATAATAATAATAAATAAATACCATCCAAGGAACTGTTTATATAAGACCCCTCATACAATTCAAATAAAGTCAATAAACTCATGGAGTTACTTTAGCCATACCATGAAGACTGATGCTTGAATTTGTGTCTTGCTCGTGATTGTTCCATTCAGCTGCTTTCTTTTGACTATAGATTGGGTCCTCTCTTTACGGGAGTCTCCCATATCTTCTAATGGTTACCTGTATGCATCTGATCCTTCTCCTGCTATTTACTTGGCATATTAATTATAGTTGCGTGACTATTTTACAAAAAGAATACACAACTACTACGCAAATGTTATCCAGTACTGAACTAATCAATTTAACAAACTTCAATGAAATCCAATTTTTATGGCTGCATGCACAGGTTCAACATTAGAACCAAGTAAGCTGATCTAAAGTTTTACTCTAAATTTTAGCACTGACTTTTCCTACATTAGGTAGTACTGAGCAATAAGTCAGAGCCACTGGATCAGTGTCAGTTTAGTACTTTGTAAATGCATTTTCTGTGAGATGCCTACATCTGCATGCATATTTTTTTGGAAAAAAAAAAAAAAAAAAAAAAAAAAGCGTTCAAGATCATAGTTCAGAAGCCCAGAAGATACCATCAAGCAAGGGCAATGTTTGAAGCCGACGCCCTGAGATGAGTAACAATTGGACAGCTTGTTAGTCCTAGAAAACGTCAATTGTTTGCCCATCTCATCTCAGGCGATCAACAGATGGGAAATTTGGAGCAAAAAAAGGGCGTTCAAGATCATAGTTCAGAAGCTCTGAAGACTGACATGTATATTTATTATTTGTCTGGTAAGGAGGACTCCCATATAATAAACATTATTATTAAAATAAGAAAAGAATATAAAATCTTCATCATTGTAATTTCCAATCCTCTCTAATACAAGGTACCAAATACGCATCGAGTAAGTGGATGAAGAAACTTAGTTGATTTAAATTTTGAAATGTTATTGAATTGTACACACATCATTAAGCGAATGTATGTACGCAAGCTTAGCTAGCATCAAAGATGTAACATATGAAGAACCATAAAGTGAGAAGCCCCATAATGTAAGTATCATTTACTAAAACTTCTTGTCAATCGAATTATAATAGGACGGTTTAAACTTGCAACGACAACCAATATCATAAATCCCCACCAAGTAAGAAAAGAAAATTTAAGCACATTTAAGAAAACAACTATAAAATTTGGCGGACAATGTGGAACATAATTGCACTGTGCAATATGCTGGGTAATCCACACATGTATTAGGGCAGCCTAATATTTTTATCATCTATATAAAGGATTTAATGGCACATTTTTAGCATAGACGAGATAGACAGGAGCACGGTAACCTTGTAATTCTTTCTCCATTACACCAGCAAATTGAACAATGACCTTTTAAGATGAAATCCAAAGTCATATTAAAAAACCCATTACTCAAATGAGCAATTTGATCCTACCAAGTCCAAATATGATATCAAAGCTTATTAAGCTCAAATGACTAACTCCATCTGTTTGATGCTCACATGAGCAATTGTATCGTGGCCGGTCCTGGGCAGAGGCGAATGAGGCCTCTGCCTGAGGCCCAATTAAGAAGGAGGCCTCCGATTTTCTTTCTTTTCTTTTTTTTTTTCCCTCTCTAAAGGATAAAAAAACTAGATTTAAGGCCAATTTCTTACTTCCTGTTTGGCCTATGTGCATGCGTGCGAGAAAGAATCTACAATTAATAGTTAATTTTAAGTTAGATCCAATGGAAAATCCTATTAATTCTTTTTTGATTTGTGAGTGATATTCTCCAAAAACAAGCTTGCTACTTCAAGTTTATCCTCCTCTTAGGTTTGTAATTCTATTTTATTTTCTTAAAATGATTATAGTTTACTTTTATACTCATCATTCATAAAATAGATAGAAACTTTTCTTGAGACTATTTGAGTTGAAAAATTAACAAATCAACAAATATTTTCCTTGAATTCTTGGGTTCTCTTTAAAAAGAATTGTGCTAATAATCGTGTTGTTTTACTTTCCATCGGATATTATAAGACGAAAGAGTTAAATATGTATGTTATTTTTGTCTTTTTTCCTAATTAATAGATGACGTTAAGTTATAATTATGATTGATATATGATTATAATGCAACTTTTGAAAATAAATACTATGTAGCTATGTAGATTGATAGATGCTTTGCTATATTTGTGGGGTTTCTGTATTACTAAAGTAGAAATTCTTAAGAACTTTCAGATGCCTACCACCTCTTATGTCATGTTTGTATGGAGAATTGAATTTATCTAATGCTTCAAGTAAATCATAATTTTTTTTTGATTGTTAGATACCACTTATTTGATTGGGAATTAAATGTTATTTCTCTAGTTCCTTTGTGTTTTGAAGCTTTAATATTGAAATCCTTTTGACACAAAATGGTAAAACATTGACTGTTTAGTATTTAACCAATCACTTGGGACATTGTCAAATTTGTTATTTGATTATAATAAAAATATTTTGTATAATACATTTTCCTTATTGTTTAATAATTGATTTCATAAGACATTGATAAAATTTGCATGCATACTATAATTTTTAGGGTCTAATTAAGGAAGTTCGCCTCAGGCCCCAAAAATCACAGGACCAGCACTGAATTGTATTCCAAGATTGGTGTCCTCAGACGAGCCACCGTCTTGGAATCATGTTAAGGATAAATCCCACATTAGTTAGACATTAAAACACCTACCAATGTACAACGGTACGTGCTGATCCTAACAAGTTTGATCTACCGTCTTGGAATCATGTTAAGGATAAATCCCACATTAATTAGACATGAAAACACCTACCAATGACAAGGGTGCGTGCTACTACTAACAAGTTTGATCTTATGAATCCCAAGTTCTATCAAAAATGATAAACTACAGTAAATCTGAATTTCTTTTCTCGTTTTCTGAATGTTTTTCTATTCTCTTATTACTCTGGCATGTAGGGATCAGGCTTATACAAATGGAATTAAGATGAACGAAATCTTAAAAAGAGTAACTGACTGAACTCACTTTAAATACAGAATCATTCAAAAGCAACATTATCAGTTACCTCCATACTTACCCACGCACAAAATTAACTACCCATTGCGTTATAACTTGAAGCAACAGATTCAAGAAGCCAGTGCAGAAAATGGGAAACAAAAATTATTTAACGCATGATCATCGGTATGTATCAAAATGGCACGCACAACACACACTCTACAGAGAGAGATAGTACCTTGTTCATTTGAGTTGGGTCCAGATGAAGGGGAAGAATTTGCATGGTAGCAGAGTGGAATCTGTATGAAATGAGATTGTATTGTAGTGAAGTGGCATCTACTTGGGTTATTCTTATCCACATATATAATCATAAATCAGAAAAAAATTTGAAAGATTTGTTTTTCTCAGTTTCTATCGAGAGGCTTAGAAGGAATCAGGAAATGCAGTCGAGTGGATGCAGAGCCTGCCACGTCAATTTCCTCATTTTTATCGTTGAAAAATATACTTCCACTCGTTTGACGTTGTAAGAGCTGTTTGGTTGAGCTTAAAAAAGTTCAATCTCACTTATGATATTCTATTCACTCGTTGAAAAAATGAAGCTTTGAACTTCTCGTGAAAAAGTATCCATGTTAGTTTAAAATAAATAAATAGTTTAATTAGTTAAAGTTAAAAATAAATAATTAATTAACCTTTTTTATTTTATTTTATTTTTTTTAAAAAAAAAAATTAGATTCTCCAAATGATAGAATTCGTTTAAGACTTTAATTTTTCCAGCCAGTTTGAAAAGGTTGGAGATGACAGATGCAATTTTTCCTAAATTTATTGTGAAGTAAATAAAAATTACAAAACTAACAAATTGTTTTCTCGAATACTTTGTATCTTGTTACAAGTTGACACCTATATTTGGAAAAAAAAATAAAAAATCAGAGATTGCATAAACGTTTCGGAGCGGTATCAAACTGAAGCAAAACTCTGAATACTAGATATGATATCAAATAACATGGGTCAAGATCGGCCAATGAGACAATGGGAGATAAGCTTTATCGTTGAGAAGAAAACAACCCAGATCACCAACTGCTATGAAACGACTTATTAGTAAATTAATAGATCACTTCGGAATGGTATATATATCACACATTATGAATCAAGTGAGTTAAACTCTTTTGTTAAATTAGTGCTTGTTTGGCCTTCCTTATTCAACATTATAATTAGAGGAATAGTAATCTTGGGATGAATGTAATTAAAAAATAAGGAAATTTTTTTTTTTTTGAATTTATGTCTTAATATTATTTTATTGAAGAATATATGATTGATAAGAGAAAGAAAAATGAATTATAGTTTAATGGGGAAAAATCGGGACCAAACGGGTAATTATTGTTTTTAAATTTATCAATGTAAGATTCTATATTAAACAGACTTTCTGATCAACTCTTACCATTAAAAAGCATCAGAATGTACAAAGCCACCTCTAAAACCAAATAAATTGACTCTTTTCTTACATTAGGTTACAGGTTCTTGGGATGTACATGTTTAAAGACAATCTACGTACTTTTTTTTCTAAAAAAGTAACTTCTAAACTCAAAAAATTGAATTATGGTTTAATGAGGAATAATCGGGACCAAACAGGTAATTATTGTTTTTACATTTATCGATGTACGATTCTACATTGAGAGATGCTAGGCGTACAGATTCTGACTTCACATAATCCATACAGACCACTCACAATAGGGGTGTGGTGGGGTGAATTTTTTGATACTTTTTTATTCATATGGGATCACATTCATGTGAGATTTCTGTATACCTTCTATGATATAAACCCTATACATATGGAAAAACTCTTCTACATTAAACAGAATTTCTGATAAACTCTTACCATTAAAAAGCATCATTGAAAAAGCATCAGAATGTACAAAGCCACTTCCAAAACCAAATAAATTGACTCTTTTCTGACATTAGGTTACAAGTTCTTGGGAGGTACATATCTAAAGACAATCTACGTACTTCTAGAAAAAAAGTAACTTCTAAGCTCAGAAAAATGAATTATAGCTTAATGGGGAATAATGGGACCAAACGAATAATTATTGTTTTTACATTTATCAATGTAGGATTCTACATTAAACAGAATTTCTGATCAACCCTTACCATTAAAAAGCATCAAAATGTACAAAGCCACTTCTAAAACCAAATAAATTGACTCTTTTCTGACATTACGTTACAGGTTCTTGGGAATTACATGTCTAAAGACAATCTACGTACTTTTAGAAAAAAGTAACTTTTAAGCTCAGCCAAAGATGGTCGATAGGAACAGAAATCATGAAATACAGACTATAAATATGAGCTGTGACCTCCACCAAGGGGTATACTCGGCTTGAATACAGCAGATACCATCAAGCAAGGGCAATGTGTGAAGCCGACGCCCTGAGATGAGTAAATGTTAGTCCTAGAAAAGATGCATAGATAGCAAGCAGACTAAAAATTAACACCGAGAGAGTTAATATACGGGGTCGTCATTGAACTTAAGAGAAGAATTATGTCGGTCACTTAATTTTTAACTTTACTACAATCCAGTCGCTCCATTAATTTGACTAACAGAACGGTAACATGGTAGTCTAGTTATTTGCCACCTAGACTCTCACTCAAGTCTTTTCCGTTTGTCAAACTAATGGGCATAGACAAAATAATTAAATTTAATAAATGTTCAAATTCACTAACTTGGAACAAAATGAAGTTCAGTGACCAACATTTTCCGCTAAAAGTTGAGCTACCAGCTGTGTTTATTAACCCATACCAAGGTTAACTTAAAAAATTTCGATAAGCACAAGAAGACAGATCCAAACATGGACTAGATGATAAAAATGTCTAGAAATCCCATGGAAAAGGGGCAAAATCACAGTGAGAAGCAAACAATGCAGTAATCAAGAATCAAGATTATTTTCTATCCATTGGATGGAGGAAACCGACAAGTAACATACCGGAATACTTAGTAGAACTCCTTGAGGATTGACTAGGACCGGCATGGCTCTTCTTGCGGCAACTGGGATAGACTTTAAGGACATAAGAGCTCTATGCGCTGATAATTTGGCATGCTCTGAACACGAGATCGTTTTCTTGGAGTGAATTTGTTGTTGAAAATTTTCCATATTTCTCAACTTGGACAAGTCAGAAAGATATATCCAATCAGCATCAATCATGCGGCGCACTTCAGCCCCCATCTGATGATCAATCATGCAAGAACAACAACACTGTCCTTCAACAACCAAATCCTTGTCCCCCACAAACTCGTTCATAGATGATACATTAGGAGACATTTTACGGAATCCCATCCAGTTCAATATAAATCTGTTCATGAAGTATCCTACCTGTCCAGGATAAATTGATTTGCTGGGAGGAGCACCTGCATGTCGTACATCATCTTTCGTCTCACACTCGGAGATAATTTCAGGTTTAGACTTAAAATTTTCACTTTCTTCTTTCTGCAAAGAAACAATACTCCTATGTGTAGAGTCACTAAGAATGTCCAACCTTTTGGCTTCAGTAAGAACAGATACAGAGGATGTTATGTCCATAAATGGCAAATTTGAAGCATCTGGGAGAAATTTATCAGAGTACGCTATCCCACTAGCTATAATTTGCTCTAACTCGCTCGAAACAAAGCATTCATGTCTTTCATACATAAAGTCTTCAAATAACTCCAGTTTTGGAGGAAATGCCGAATTAACAGAACAGCATACTATGATTTTAGTTCCTTTAGACCCCGGAGCTGGACAAAGGTAACAACCAGCTACAGTAAGACAAGTCTGCAAGAATGCAAAAGAAATTCCCTTAATTAACACGTCCATTGATAACATTGCAAGAAGAAATCTACTACAAACTCCGAAATGTAATTAATTCTTTGTTTTGAAAGAGAAAAGGATTAAAAAGAAAAATTTTAAAACTGATTTAGGATCAAACGAAGAAAATTAATTCTTTGTTTTGAAAGAGAAAAGGATTAAAAAGAAAAATTTCAAAACTGATTTAGGATCAAACGAGGACTTTTATTGGCATTTCTTAGTAAGTAATGTAGCAAACAAGATATAAATCATAAGTCCAATACAAAAGGAGGGGCAGAACTTCTTTCACCTTGCATGGAGAATTACGAATGTAGTCCAATAGTAATTTTGATGCACTGCCTCGAACAGGTCTATGTTTTTGTGAGATGAACTGATGTAACCTTTAGCATTAGTAGGTCATCTAATACAACTGACAAAAAAATTCCAGCAGTAGGAGATGAAAACATGCAAAATAGCAATACCTGCAACACCGAGGCTATAAATTTGACGAGGCAGATGTCCTCGACTTCTTTTGGATTGAGGGTTTCTAGATCAATCACTGCATATCCATGCTGCATTGGTATTTGGAGATAGGGTGAAATCATCAGGACAAAAATACTTCTCATTATCACATTTAACGAATTTTAAGCAGGATGAGCCAAAATATAACCAGAAAAAGTTCGAAAATATATTTTAGCGTATACAACAAAAAGTGTTTAAATCGAGCATTATTCATGATTGTCATAGGGAGAACAAGACGAGTATAAGTAAAAAGAAAAAGAAGTGAAAATCTTGATCTTTATTTTTTGCAGTCCCGTCTAATACAGAATAGCAAACATGCACGAAGAGTCTCAGGTATTGAAGTATACATACGGGCACAATGGTCACAGCCTCATTTATCAACTTGCAACAGAGTTTGTCAACAAGCAATCGTGTTCTCCGGCATTCAGATATAACTGCTTGTAACTCGGTCTTGAAGATAGCTACAGGACGGAAGTTAAATGTCGTTAAATGTGTAAATTCACTAGTGTTCATACAGAAAACAATACCAGCAAAATAGCCGATGCCACAAATGGTATAAAAAATGGAAGATATAATAAAATGTGAAGACTTAGCTAGTGATAAAATTTGAAACTATGTAAATAACCCTGTGGTGCATCAAACTTAAAAAATCAGTAGCACATCTTACATGTTGACAAGCTATTTAATGACATTCTGATCCTATTGCGAACATACAATGGGCTTCGATTTGTTGGATCCTCCACCCATTCTTGATTGCCCCCTTGACATATCTGCAACATTAACAAATGAAACACTGAAACATGTATCTGCACCTAGCTCAAAATGAAACTAGAAATAAAAAAAAAGAAATAAAATATATTTTATATATAACTATATAAACACTTTAAGAAGGTTTACATTGTACATATCTTCCTTTGAAAACTCTAGGAGCGGTCGAACCAATACAATGCCATGAGCTTTTGATGCTTCACAACTACAATCTGGAAATTTTGCAAAAATTTGAGAAGCAAATGCCATGCCAGCAAGCCCAAGCATACCGCTATTGCGAGATAATCTGAGAACGAATAGCTCGGCCTGCATTATGACTCTGCCTTAGCAATAATAATCTAACATCCACATGGTGCCTATTAACTTTGACTCAGAACCAGAATTTTTTTGCATTTTTTCCAATGATATCTTGACTTTGTTTATTTCCACAACACAGATTCAGAAAAAAGAATGAAAAGAAATGCCTACGATATGATAACAAAAGTATCTATCGACAAACAGTTAACAGCCTCCTAATAGATGCAACCATTTGTTTATTTCACACGTGACTTCAAACATACACAAGGATGTGCAAAGGAATGGACACTAATATAAAAATGCGCTTATTAACATAAGAATAAATGCATTGAAGGAAGCTTGGATGTTAACAGTTTTATCATTTTACGAAGTTTAACTACCTTCTTAATGACATGAAAACTTGTTAGATTTTCCACAACTTCAAACATACATGAGCATGTGCCAGACAACTTATCAAAAAATGGAAGAAAGAACAAGGAGAATACTCCATTTGAAGCAAACCTGGTCATCTGCGTGATGAGCAATCAATAGTACTCCGATCTGATGTTGGAAGCAAATATGTTGGAAAATTTCATACCTAGATCATTAGAGGGTGAAAAGGTAAGGAAAAAATATTCAATACCATATGGAATTCACTCATCTTTCCCCAGGTGCAGGGATTGGGGGTTGGAGGGTTGCGTTGTGGAGATGGATTGCAAAAGACAAGCAAGTGGATTTGATCACCTCTTATCACGAGCTGCCTCTTGCAAGTGACCAGGTTTGGGCCTACCATCCAACCAATCGCAACGGGCAACTTCACATTTGATTCCTAAACACAGCCTACATTACATCAATGGAAGTTTCAGGTTCAAACTATATCAAAACCACCCTAAAGAAAGAACGGGTATTTTTACCCATATCAACAATTCGTCGACAAACAAGGTTCGCTTCCTCTGTACTTTCTTTTCGCAATCCATGGTCTACAACAATTGCCAAAATGCCATCAATGAACTTGCTTCTTCCCGTGGTAGTAGCAGGATTATGATTTTCACTTTTCCAATGTGCAGCTAACACACACAGGGCCATGCTGTCAGGGCCACCAGAAACACCGATAGCTGAACAGAAAATCAAAACACTCTTATCAATCACAATTACTTTCCACTGGGAAAAAGAGACAAAATATGATGCTTATAGAGAAAATACATATTAAGGTGCAAAACATGTCTTGCCTGTTGATGCAGTCATGTTCAACCATGAATTTCAAAAGGAAATGGCATAGTTCAAATTCCAGGGATATTTAGATTTTACATTCCTTAACCATCTGGTGTACTTAATTGAATATTTTGGGAATTTAAAAGGGTAAAACCAGTAAATGAATTTGTGGACTTTCAAATACTTAGCATAACCAAAATTTTAAAGCTAATCCTATCAGAACCATATTGGAAAATTCACTCCGCCTGATTCCAATAAAGATCTGGTAAAAGAAACAAGAGGATTGTTAGAATCTCAGTTGATCTGCTAATCCTGGCATACATTATCCTTCAAATATTCACCTCATAAAAAATAAGAGAAATAAAAACTCAACTTACCAAAGAGTTGGGAAATCTCAAATATTTTCTAGGTATCGAAATGGCAAGATGAAGAGATAGTCTGTTTGTTTCTCAAAGAAAGCATGCCCTTGACTTGCTCAAAGAAATGGGATCTTTAGGGAATAAAACCTGCAGAAACTCTTATATATCCAAACCATAAATTGGGATTTAGCGGTGAAGAAAATCCAGTAGATAAAAGGAGATAGAAAAGGCTAGTTGGGAAGATGATCTTTCTCACACGAGACCCGACATCACCTATGCACTAGGAATGGTAAGTCAATTTGTGCACACTCCCAAGGAGTGTTTAAATGATTCTAAGATATCTAAAAGCTACTGCAGGAAAAGGGCTTCTATTTAAAAATTCTGAGCATCTCCTTGTGTAAGTTTATACCGATGCAGACTAGGTTGGTTGGTTCAGTTACAGATAGAAGTTCTACGTCCGGCTACTGCACTTTCATAGGAGGGAACCGGGCCACTTGGAGAAGCAAAAAACAATATTGCTGTCCAGTACACGGAACATGCGACGTTCTATGGATCCAAAAATTACTAAAAGAAGTACAGTTAAAACCTTCTTCACCTATGAAAGTTAATAGTAAAGGTGCAATAAGTATAGCTAAGAACCCTATCCAGTATGATCGAACTAAGCTTAAAAGCTTCACCACCAATGAAAGTTAATAGTAGGGGTGCAATAAGTATAGCTCACAACCCTGTCCAATATGATCAAACTAAGCATGTTGAAGTGGAAAGACACTTCGTCAAAGAAAAATTGAAAACGGACATATTACTACCCCAATCATGATAACTCACCAACAGTTGGAGGATATCCTCACTAAGGGAGTCTTTGTTGTTGCTTTTGAAAATTTGATAGGCAAGCTGGGAATGTGCAATATTTACTCGCCAGCTTAAGGGAGAGTATTTTGATTTGCTGACTTTACTGCAATTGATACTTGTATAATTTATGGTATGTATAATATTCTAGGATATAATTATAATTTGTATAGTAGTAATTGATTATGTATTGCTGGTGATTATAAATTCCTAGTATAGGATGGGGGTATAAAAAGGATGTATATCATTTTCTCTAATGTATATTACAGATTATTCATCCTTTATTTCGGCAAACAAAGATAATGTTTCTCATGACCCAAAAAAACCTAGTTCAGATGTTGCTCTCTTCACATAATGTCTCTCATGACCCAAAAAAACCTAGTTCAGATGTTGCTCTCTTCACTTTAATCCCAATCTAAGTTCCTTATAAACAGAAAAGTGCATAGAAAAATTCAAGAATTTATTTTGCAAAGGCTTAGTAGAATAGTAGCATATCAGTCCATACCATGAACTTATTCTCGATGCATCACAGAAACCCATACATAAAGTGTCTGTCTTATTAAACTCAGAAGCTTACTCTTATTAGTTCAAACATTTGACAGCTATACAAAAATATCGAGTTACATGGAGAGATGATTATGATACCCAAATAAGCCAAAAAGCAGGCTTATTTTTTCAGAAATAAGCACACCCAAAGCTGCGTTGGGGGAATATGTAATGTGTAAAAAATATCAATTAACAGAAGAAATTAAAAACATCATAAGAGAGTTAAAAAGCAAGTCTTAGAAATTCACGTCAATGACGTTGTCTTAATTCGTGTTGCCTCCCCCTTCGTGCAGGTACTTTCAAAAATACACAACTCCGAGATAAAGTCCTTATACTTCACAATCGATTCTCCTTCTATGAGCATGTCAAATTTTGATAAAATGAGACAAAAGATGGTTAAAATTATTCCCTTGTTTGAGCCCCATTTTCGAGGAAAGAATGCATTTTGAATAGCAGATTAATGGAAAATATGTGGTTAAAAATTAAGGAAAAATTTTGGGTTTGCGTGTAATATTATTTTATTAAAGAATGTGTTGTTGAAAATGAGTTTTAAAAAAATGAATTTTTAGAAAAATGAGACTCAAACAAGGGCTATATGAGATACTGAATAGTTATAAAATTAATATAGAACATACCGATGAAAAAAAATAATATTTTGGCAGCTAATTTAAGTAGACAAGTTATTACTTTTCTAACTCATTATCTTCATGGTGCATATGGATTAAAAGATGATGAACTTTGGAAATTTCAATCTAAGAGTGGCCCCACAAGCATCTAATCTTCGATTCAAAGGAAATAACTTAAAAAGACCACAAGAAATGGAGCATTGTCTACAGCATAATCTCTGGATGACACGTGACTCTAAACAGAAATTAGACAGCATTAATGCCCTAACTAGTCATTTTAGACAAATTTATAATCGAGTAGAAAGTAGAAATTTTAGTTTTTTCGCAGTAATTAAAGGTAGAAAGCCTGGTATATATAATTATTAACCAGAAGTATTATAACAAGTAGAAAGGTTTCCTGACCCTCTTTTCAAATGATTTTATACACTTGATGAAGCTTTAAATTTCTATAGAGAAATTATAGAATTTAATATCTACATATCAGAAAGAGTTAGATAGACTATGACCATGCAAACCACTATTTCTTAAGCGTCATCATCTTCATCAATGCAACTCTGTGATAATTGTGAAATTATAACCAAAGTTGTTAGAAATTTGAATCTTAAAAAACATTTAGAAGAAAGACTATAGATCATTGAAGATGAAGTATCTTCATCTCAACACACTATTAATAAATATTAAAATGAGATTCTTCATTTACACGATGATTTAGAAAGACTTAGTTATAGAGATATTCTTGAAAAACCCATCTCCAAAGACATTGCTTCCACGAATAGAAATTATTCTGATAAAATAGAAAGACTTACTGAACTAACAGATTCTACAGCTGCAGGGCAAGAAAAGACTTTATATGAATTGGAACAAAAACTTGGTGATTGCGCCAGTATTGTTCGAAATTCTATAAACAATTCAGTTATATAATAAATTATAGACTTTTCTCAAAATTTAAGCTACTATCACAATGAAAACAGATACTTACTCAAACATGGTCCCAAATAAGAATCAGCCAAAAATTCAGCCTTTCTTAGATATAATTATCCTACAATTTTCTTTGATTATATAATCTTTGAAGAAGAAGACCATTTTATGTAAAACGGTATGATAGATCTGTTTTAAATAGATCTTTTAGATTTTTTCCACCAAAACTTAAAAGATCCTTGATCAATTAAAAATCTATCCCTTGATGATTCAATTTATTTCCAGGCCCCCTCTTGTTAATAATTGTATTGTAATTCTAGCCTATCATTGCATATTAATATAAGAAGGAGCCAAAAGATTTAGACCCTCTTCAAAAACGAATACTAAAATGAAAATTAGATAGATTAATTATGAAAGATGGAGTCAAAGTAATGATTTCAGACTTGTAGCACAATGAAATAACGGAGTTATTTTTTGCCAATAGCACCTTCCCATAAAAATCAAAATAGAAAAAATTCCAATACCAAATTTTGAACAAGAGAAGCTATATCCGATGACGTTTCAAGAAGTGAATGGAGAATTTATAGAAACCCAATTAGATATTGAAGAAAAAGAATACATATCCGATGGAAAAGACAATAAAATGGATGCAGAACTAGAAGAAGCCTACATAGAAATGATGGACATACAGGTGCAATAACTGAAAAAGAAGAGATGCAAAGAAAAAGTAAAAGGCAAAGAAATAATGACTATAAGACAATTATCATGAAAAGAAGCATAAAGACAAAGCTTCCGAAATAAGTCTCATACAGCTGTAAAGATTGTAAAGTATTGATTACTTTTCTTTAATTGTAGATCACACCTGTAAATTTGTACAGCATAGATTCCTTTTCTTTAATTATAAATCACACACATGTAAAGACTGCACATTATCAAAGCAATAGACGTGATGTTTCCTCTAAATAAATTAATCGCTTGGTGTTTCCTCTGTTAGGCATTGCCTGAAATTAAATAAAGGAAAGGAAAAAATTTACACAAGGAGTATGAAAAGAACTTACTTTATTCTAAAGTCTTTAAATGTACAATGATGTCTTTACAAAGATTTGAGAGAATTTTTTTAGTGCAAGTGTTAAAGAGTGCTTTTTATTTTTTTCGATGTATCTTCCTTTGTGAGTGATATTGGTATTTATAGACGATAGTACATCACGTCTATTGTTTTGATACTGTGCAGTCTTGACAGTTGTGATTTATAATTAAAGAAAAGGAATCTATGCTACACAACTTTACAAATGTGATCTATAATTAAAGAAAATGAATCAATACTGTAAAATCTTTACAGTTGTATGAGACTTATTCCGAAATCTTTGTCTTTGTGCTTTTTCTTTTCCTGATAATTGTCTTTTAGTTATTATTTCTCTACATTTTGCTTTTTTCTTTACAACTCTTCTTCTTTCTCAATTATTGCACCTATCCATCCATCCATCATTTCTATGTAGGCTTCTTCTAATTCTGCTTCCATTTCATTGTCTTTTCCATCGGATATGTATTCTTCTTCTTCAGTATCTGATAGGGCTTCTGTAAATTCTCTATTCGTTTCTTGAAACGCCATCAGATATAGCTTCTTTTGTTCAAAATATGGTATTGAAATTTTTTCTATTTTGATTTTTATGGCAAGGTGCTCTTGGCAAAAAATGACTCCGTTATTCCATTGTGCTACAAGTCTGAAATCATTACTTTGAACCTCCATCATTGTTGCGGTTTCAGAGATCCATCTTTCATAATCAATCCGTCTAATTTTTATTTTAGTATTCATCTTTGAAGATGGTCTAAATTTTTTGGCTCCTTCATATATTAATATATAATAATAGACTGGAATTACAATATCATTATTAACGAGAGGGGACTTGAAAATAAATTGAATCAAGGGATGGTCTTTTAATTGATTAAGGATCTGTTTAAGTTTTGATGGAAAAAATCTAAAAGATAAGCTTAAAACGTATATATTATCTATCATACCAAACTGTAAAACTGAAGAGAAAATGTCTTCTTCTTTAAAGATTGTATAATCAAAGGAAATTGGAGGATAATTATGTCTATGAAATGCTGAATTTTTGGCTGATTCGTATTTGGGACCATGTTTGAATAAGTATCTGTTTTCATTGTGATAGTAACTTAAAATCAGAGAAAACTCTTATAATTTCTTGTACAACTGAATTCTTTATTGAACTTCGAACAATACTGGCGCAATTGCAAAGTTTTTGTTCTAATTCAAATAAAATATTTTCTTGCCCTACAGCTATAAAATCCGTTAATTCAATAAGTCTTTCTGTTTTATTAGAATAATTTCTACTCGTGGAAGCAATGTCTTTAGAGATGGGTTATTTCAAGAGTATCTCTAGAACTAAGTCTTTTTAAACTATCGTGTAACCGAAAAATCTTATTTTGATATTTACAAATAATATGTTGAGATGAAAAGACTTCATCTTCTGGTATATGTAATCTTTCTTCTAAATGCTTTTTAATATTTAAATTTTTAATAACTTTGGTCATAGTTTCACAACTATCACAGTTGTATTGATGAGGATGAAGATGACGCTTGAGAAGTAGTGGTTTGCATGGCCATAGTCTGTCTAACTCTTTCAGATATGTAGAAATTAAATCATATAATTTCTCAATAGAAATTTAAAGTTTCATCAAGTGTACAAAATCCTTTGAAAAAAGGGTCAAGAAATCTTTCTACTTCTTGTAATACTTTTGGCCAATAATTATTTATACCGGGCTTTCCACCTTTAATTACTGCAAAGAAACTAAAATTTCTACTTTCTACTTGATTATAAATTTGTCTAAAATGATTAGCTTGGGCATTAATACTGTCTAATTTCTGTTTAGAGTCATGTGTCATCCAGTGATTATCTAGTAGACGATGCTTCCTTTCTAATAGTCTTTCTAAGTTATTTCCTCTTAATCAAAGATTAGATACTTGTGGGGCCATACTTTAGAGAGACATTCCCAAAGTTCATCATTCTTTGATCCACTTGTCTACTTAAATTATCTACCAAAATCTTTTTTTTTTCCATCTATATATTCTATATTAATTTCAAAACTATTCAGTATCTCATATAATTTTAACCATCTTTTATATCTTATTTTATCAAAATTTGTCTTTTTAGTAAATTTTACTATAGCCTCACAGTCTATTTTTATTGTAAATTCAGTATTTAAAAATAATTTAAAGCTTTCTATACTATATATGATGACCATTATTTCATAATTTAGGCTAGTTAAATATTTTCCTTTTATCTTATATTTTCCGCATCTATAAATATTATCCTTTTTGTCTCTATACTTGTTTGGTTTAGAATATAAAATTTATCCCCCTCCTAATTCATATCTATATGTTTCTATTATCTTATATTCGCTATCTAAAGGTAACTCTAATGGTGGTAAATTTTTAACTTCTTTTATCCTTTTGACGAATTTTATATCTGATTGATTAAAATATTTTTGTCCTTTATTAGATAATTTATTATACAATGGTCCTACTTTCTTTCCTAAGTCTTTAATAAAATGTCTAGCGTAATTTAATATTCCTAAAAAGGCTTGTAATTTTTTAGTTTCTTCAATTTTATCTAGAAATTGTAGAATTGCCTGTACTATACGTTGTTGCAACTGGATCTTTCCTTCTCCTAGAATTATTCTTAAAAATTCAATTATTTATTTATTTATTTCCATTTTCTTTTTTACTTATAATTAAACCATTTTCTATGAACTTAGTCAAAGTTATTTCCAAATGTTTCATATGTTCTTTATGATCTTTACTATGAACTAAAATATCATCCATATATACACAAACAAAAGAAAGAGAATTGAAAATACTGTCAATCTTTCTTTGAAAATTGCATGGACTAAACATTGAACTAGGTCCCTTTAGTCAAACTTCAATTACCACAATTATCGATTTAGGCTCTGTTCACAACGAATAGGGTTGTTAATGATCATGCACTCTTATCTTGATACTAGTGTCTTTAAGAAATGCACAATCTCATAGTTACAGCCTCATGGAAACTTTGACTCACCAAGGATGCGTGTGACCCACACATCGCGAGAATTTTTGTCTTGGTACTCATTTAGGGTAAACCCTTCCGATGGCACAATATTTAACACTATCAGCATAGGGATGAACACAAATAATATAGTGTGAGTCACACAGTGCGAGTCTTTTATCACATTGAACCTCTTTATAAGATCTCTAATCACGAAGGTTGGAGTACTCCCGAAGGTGACCCCATTATGGGTTTAAGCTCATCCCGTTCAATATTTTATATAGGTCGACGACGAACTACAAATTATTTATGTCCCTCTTGACAACAGTTAAGTATCATATATTTGCAAAGCTTTTATTCTCCACGTGTACAAAGTCTTGATTTTGTTGAAATCTGATTCTTTATACATTTTGATGGACCAACCTAGCTATATGCATTTTATTAATGCCCATGTCGAGCCTTGTGATTTTGAACTCTATAATCTTAGTGTTGGACCTTAGGGAGTTACTTCAACGAGAAACTCAATCTCTATGATTATAGATTCTACGAAGAAGGTTCAATATGACAGAAACAACTTATAGTACGTGACTCATAATAGTATTGTATTATTTATGCTTATCTTTATAGTGATAATTCTAATGATAGTGATGTCGGGAAGAGTTTTACATTAAATGAGTACTGAGTTGAGAATTCTCGCGATATGCGGGTCACACGACCTTTGAAGGACTCTCCTATATAAGAGTTGCCATGAGGCCATATCTATGGCATTGTGCTATTCACTAAAGACATTAACTAGAATCAAAATAAGAACGCATGATCATTAACAGCGCTAGCTATTATGAACTAAGCCTAAATCAATACTTTGAGTGTAGCGAGTTTGGCTAAAGGACCTAATTCAAAGCTTAATCCACTATGAAGAAGGTTCAATATGACAGAAACAACTTATAGTACGTGACTCATAATAGTATTGTATTATTTATGCTTATCTTTATAGTGATAATTCTAATGATAGTGATGTCGGGAAGAGTTTTACATTAAATGAGTACTGAGTTGAGAATTCTCGCGATATGCGGGTCACACGACCTTTGAAGGACTCTCCTATATAAGAGTTGCCATGAGGCCATATCTATGGCATTGTGCTATTCACTAAAGACATTAACTAGAATCAAAATAAGAACGCATGATCATTAACAGCGCTAGCTATTATGAACTAAGCCTAAATCAATACTTTGAGTGTAGCGAGTTTGGCTAAAGGACCTAATTCAAAGCTTAATCCACTATGAAGAAGGTTCAATATGACAGAAACAACTTATAGTACGTGACTCATAATAGTATTGTATTATTTATGCTTATCTTTATAGTGATAATTCTAATGATAGTGATGTCGGGAAGAGTTTTACATTAAATGAGTACTGAGTTGAGAATTCTCGCGATATGCGGGTCACACGACCTTTGAAGGACTCTCCTATATAAGAGTTGCCATGAGGCCATATCTATGGCATTGTGCTATTCACTAAAGACATTAACTAGAATCAAAATAAGAACGCATGATCATTAACAGCGCTAGCTATTATGAACTAAGCCTAAATCAATACTTTGAGTGTATCGAGTTTGGCTAAAGGACCTAATTCAAAGCTTAATCCACTATGGCTCTATCAAAAGGAAATTGTTATCACTAAATGAAATTTAAGTTTGAAGAACACCTACACCTATTGTGCGTGCGTGCGTGTATGTGTGTGTGTGTGTGTGTGTGTGTGTGTGTAGGTATAGCCCTTGTTTGAGGCCCATTCTTTTGAAAAAATGCATTTTTCTACAATATTTTAATATCATTTCAACCACAATCTTCAATAAAATAATATTACACACAAATTCAAAATTTTTCCTTACTTTTTAACCACACATTATTTATCAATACACTATTCAAAAATTCATTCTCTCCCCTAGAATGGGGTTCAACCAAGGGCAT
>NC_036249.1:22502720-22508558 GCF_002742605.1 Olea europaea var. sylvestris | reverse complement strand
TGGTTTTTTTTTTTGGTTTTTCCTTTTTTTTTTTTTTTTTTTTTGGGTAATGGAAACAAATTCTAAGAAATATTGTACAAAAATATTTCATTTTAATTGGCAATTTTCATGTAAAACAAAGTCAAACGAACATCAAAAGATAGATATTTTCTTGATTTTTTTATTTTTTATTTTTTTGTTGGTAATGAAAACAAATTTCATTCCCAATACTAGTAAAATTTATCCCTTTAATTGATAATTTTCATGTAAAACAAAGCCAAACGAACACCAAAAAACACTTTTATTTTAATATAATAATTTTCATGTAAAACAAAGTCAAACGAACACCAAAAAACACTTTTATTTTAATATTTTCCATGTGGAACCAATCAAATACAATAATTTACAATTTTCAGAAAAATAATTTCTAGGCAATTCAATTCCCTAGAATTCATTTTCAATTCAATTCAATTCCATCTTTGCAATCAAACGAGCCCTTAATATTAATTTTTAGGTTTCGTTAGTTTAATTTTCAGTTTTGATTTTTATTTTTCGGTTTCAATGCAAAATTAAAAATATTAATTTTTTGGAGTATATCTTATTTTGAATATATTAATGTGGGAGTTGAATTTTACACCATAGAAGGAGGTTATATTTCATAGGGAAATATAACTTGAAAATATAATTTGATAGAAAACTAACTTTACATTTTCATACTTTGTTTATATAATTTTGGCAACTCAATAAAGGCATGTTCTTTATCTACCTATGGTCATGCCCATAAAAGAAGAACCAATTATAAGATATAAGAATTTTATCTTCGAGTCGTGTAGTGCCGAAAGTACCTATACGAAGGGAAGAACACACAACTTTAAACTTGTTGGAAGAAATGAGTGATTTGTGTATAGATTATTAATTAACATAACAAATTAAATTAATATAAATATAAAAAGAGAGTTAAAAAGCATCTTAAAGACGTGTGACTTCCCATTCGTGAGAGTACTTTCGGCACTACATGGCTTCAAGATAAAACACTTATAGCTTAGTCAACTCTCGTATGAGCAAGAAAGATAAAGAGCGTGCATGTATCGACTTGTCAAAATTATAAAAACTAAGAATGAAAATATGAAGGTAGTATCCTATCAAATTATGATTTCGAGTTATATTTTCTAATGAAATATCACATCCTTTTATAGTGTAAAGTTCAACACCACATTAGTCCAAATAATTTTGATTTTAAATTTGTATTGAAACTGAAATTAAAAATGAAAATTGATAATGAAACTTGAAAATTAATATTAACTTTAATTTTGAAATTTAGAATTTTCTTTTTACGTTACACAAGATTCTTTATGTAGAGGCATGGGTCTAGAATAAAACATTGCATGACTTTGAAGAGTTGGAATGAGATTGTGTACCAAGTTAGCTTCTTTAGTGTGAGTCATGGTGATGGGTTCAATGAAACATGCAGGAGTTAGTGGCATAAAATAAAGGAAAGGAATAAATTAAATATTAATTGACACTAAGAACTGCCTGCATTTGTTTGCTATAGCCCATGAAACGGTGCTAAGTTATTCCACTGTGTATATTTTAAAATAAGTATGTACTCTTCTTCAATATATGAATTTTCCTTAGATGTTTGCACAGCTATTAGATTATCCTTAAATTTTCTATAATGTTATTCCCTTTAAACTATATCACCTTTGAGCTCCATTATTCAACAAAAATGCATAAGCATGCTTATATTAGAGTCATAATTATACATTAGAATTTAATTCTAGAAATTAAATGAAATCAACATCCAAATAAACCATGAAGTATGCTAACAATGCAAAACTCCCATATCTATGCTCACCTACTCAAGCCACACAGGATATAAAACGGGAAAAGCCAAAAGAATGAGCTGAATCTCTCCCTCAGAGTTTATCATTCATGAATAACCCAGAAAGAAATCGAACTAATAATCTAAAAAGTGAAAAGCCTAATTGCCAAAATTAACAGCCCTTATTGTACCCAATTGGCGACTTAATCGAACTCAACCACAACTCATCAAATCAAACACTACTTTTGCATAAATTCCGGTCCTATTAAAACAGAGGTGCAGAGGCACAAAAACACATAAATAAAATTAACAAATACTGACCAATGCGGTGATGAGGTTTAAGGCCAGCCATTTTCATTCGCTTGGCAAAGGTCTCTGTGTATTTGGACATGTCAATTGGGTCATGCTGTTGTTGGTAGCCACTGCAGAGAACGCGAGTTGCAGAGAACCGGAGGCGATGTGAAGAATGGAGTGGGTGTTGAACAAGTGATGAAAAGCAAGACGACGACGTCGTCTTAGTGTGTCCATGTAAAGCCATGAGGATGCCTCGCGCCATGGGAATGCTACGGCTGCTTACAAAAGATAACCCTCCATGGAGAAAATTAATTCCTGAGTCATTGGCCCAAATTGTCCTTAAAATTTCACTTTTGGCATTGTGAACCTCAAAACGATCAAATGGTTCTTTTCGTCTGATTCCATCCATTGGTCAACTAATCGTCACTCCAACTGAAAATATTGACCTAAATTTCTACATATATCATTAAATTCCACCATTGAAATGTTTTTAATCTTTATTTATTTAAGTGGAAAAATCTTCGTACTTTTATTTTTAATTAAAATAATTGATACAGATAAATCTCTTTAAATTAATAGATTTAAACCAAATAAAATTTATTAATTTAGCAAATATTAAATAAACCAATGAATTATAATTTACTAATTTATCAAATTAATTAATAAGGTATTCTTTATTTTCTTATGTAATTTATTTAGTTCGAGAATTGCAAAACGTAATCAAAGAGATGAATTATCATAATCGAATAATTGTCGAGCACTTCTTGAACTACTATGGAAAAAATGACACAGCTTCAAAGATATTAACTGACGAGCTCATAATTGAGAGCATCATAAGAAGTTATCAAGATTAATTATGGGCATGATTTGGATTGGATTGGATTGATTTAGAGTCCGACTCAAAATTAAAATCGACTTAATCGATTTGGATAAATTTTAACCCAAATCGATCCAATCCAATTGTTGAAATCAAACCAATCGAACAAAATCAAACCAAATCAATTTTTACATGACTATTTTGAGTTTAAAAAAATTCACTTATATAGTTGGGTTGGGTTGGTTGCAATTTAAGAAACTAGCCCGTCAATTAACCAAACCAAAATGATTTTTGGTTTAAAACCGACCCAACTCAATTTAGGTCGGTCGATTTGATCAATTTTTCAATTTTTTTTGCCCACCCTAATCAGGATGATAAAGTTGAAAGTTGCAATTCTGCTATTCAGCCCATTTTATGAAAAGCAGCTTTCAAAGCATTGATGACATTGAATAATTTTTTGTTGCAATAAGTAAATCACATAGATCCTTTTACCAAGTTTAATAAAGTTATAGATGGGATCTAAGGTGACATAAATTTGAGAAAGAAAGAAAATAATGATTAAATCATATTTTAGGGAATGCATCTTTGTTGATCATAAGCATTATATTAAAAAAAATAGTATTTTATATATTACATGGTATCTGTATATTATTTTTATAGCGTAATATCTTATAAATTTAGCAGATTATTTAGCACATTATCTCCAAGTTGGGAAAATCAAGAATATTATTTGATCAAGTATTAAATTATCGAGATTCTACAGCAGATAACTAAAGAAAATAGACAAAAAAAAATTTCATTTTTTCAAAGTTTATATGAAGCAGCAATTCCATCTTGATCCGAGTGGAGATAGCATTGCAAACTTAGCATTTAGCTAAACTTTGTTGTTGAGTTATCAAAGATTAATAACTCACAACAAAGTTTATATGAAGAATTAACAATTCTATCTTGATCCTAGTGGAGATAGCATCGCAAAATAAATGGTTCATCTATTAAGGGCACAAGTTCTCCAAAAATCAAAGTTTGGATACGCATACGCCAGAAACATAAGCATTTGAACCTAAGTGTATTATGTAAACTTTGGGGTAATTCCCCACTTTTGAAACAATTTTTGCTGATTTTAACCCAGCCCACCTCCTGAATAGTGATGGAAACGGGGTGAGCCTCCAAAGCCCGCCCGCCCAGCCTTAGACGGGCGGGGTGGGTCAGGGCGCGGATCGGGGTGGGGATGAGACAACTTTTTACCTCATTTAATTTTTTTTTTTTACATTTTCAAAGCTTTGAATTATGGTATTATTAGAGAATAAAATACAAATTTAAAATGAGTTTCTAACGGGTGAATTGCCTAAAAATAAAATTATTTTTAATCTCCCCCCGCCCCCCTTCACGGGACGGGTTCGAGAAAGGGCATCTGCGCCTCGCCAACTCGTTCAGGATGGATTTTATTGCCATCCCTACTCTTGAATTTCCCATCTCCTAATTTTTTGGATACATAGCCCTTGTTTAAGCCACATTATTAGAATAAAAGTATATTTTTGAATAGTGTATTTATGAAAAATGTATGGTTAAAAATGAAGGAAAAATTTTGAATTTACGTGTAATATTATTTTATCGAAGAATGTGTGATTAAAATAGTGTCAAATCACTGTTGAATAATGTAATTTTTTTGAAAAAATATGACTCAAACAGGACCATAGATACATTACCTCTCCGTAGCAAGTGGAAAAATCAATAACATTTTGATACCTCGACATCACCTTAACATCTTTCCTTTTGCAGGGATGATGTGATTAAACGAGGTGTGAAATATGTACAGAAAGTCCTAAACTAAACAGATATGGTCAGATAATTAAACGATGTTCCACGCATCCTCAATCCCTAAGAAATGAGTTTGCATTATAGAATAATATTATCCCTGTACATGTTTTAGATGGGTAAGGTTGGTGAACAAAACAGAAATTGTCATTCCTTTCATTTTCAGATTTTTCCGGTAAAATGGCTGGAAAAAAAAATATATAAATCATATGGAATCTTATCACAAACGAACATTACAAGCAGAATCTTTATCACTCAGACCAGTACAGATTTCATTGACAACCTTAAATTATAATGGAGTAGAAAACATTTACATATTGTGTCTGAATATTTATCCGACGCACTAACATTCACAACCAGATGATCTTTGTTGCCGTCCGGACCCCACATCGATTGTATCGGGAAGATATCTTCATCAGTTTGACAAAAGTAAGTTCATAGAATTTATTAGAATCATAAAGAAAAGAGTGAATAAGTATGGATACTTAGCGTAAATAAAATTGCCGTGGAAGTCATATTATATTTTGTTGAACAAAGCGTCAAGGGTTTGATATATGTTTGAATTAAGTCATTTGTATTTGTTTGTTGACACTTTGGGTAACCCGACCCCACCACTCCTCTCACATGAGGCCGGGTCCCATGTGGAGGTCATGACGTGAGGTCCGACCCCTATGTGAGAGGAGGAAGTGAGCTCGAGTAAATCAAAGTATGAACAAACAAGTACAAGTAGCATGACCCTATATGTTTTGTGCTAAGTTTCTAAACTAGTGTCAAGACAAGTCCAACATCTTGAAGCCGAAGAGTTGCAAAAAATCATTTGACGATTCAGATGCCATACCAGTCTTACCTCCCAAGGAAAGAGAACATAAATAAGAAAGTACTCCCATAGAGATATATACCCCCTTTCGTCCTAGAAAATGATAAATGTGAACTAAATTCTTTTGCTAGCCTGATATTATTACTGATATTCGATACTGGGTCATTTATAAATTACCCTACCTTCCTTACTTCCCTTTTGGGCCAGTTGTGTGTCATTTACTCCAAATTTGGAGCAGAAGAAAATATGGTTCGTGCCCCTCAACTTCTATTTCCCCATCATCTATTTGAATCC
>NC_036249.1:22472393-22502579 GCF_002742605.1 Olea europaea var. sylvestris | reverse complement strand
CCTTCCTTACTTCCCTTTTGGGCCAGTTGTGTGTCATTTACTCCAAATTTGGAGCAGAAGAAACTATGGTTCATGCCCCTCAACTTCTACTTCCCCATCATCTATTTGAATCCCCCCCCCCCCCAAAAGATACCAAACAGGCCCTTAACTCCTTAGAAAATGAAACTATTTTCATTATAAAATAAGCTAGAAAAAGAAGCATAACAAAATGAAATCTAGATGACAATAACCACCATAGAAACGCAAAAGATATCCACATTCGGAAGTACTTACAATTCTTCTTCTGGTTCATTTTTCAGTGCATTTTTGGCTATACATTCAAAAGCAGCATCCACATTGAACCCTTCTTTTGCGGAAGTCTCAAAGTAAGGAATACCTTTGGAGGCACACCAAGCTTTGGCCTTCTTTTCAGATACCTGAAGGTACGAGTGATAAACACATAGATATGACATAATTAATAGGGACTAACAAGAAAGAAAAAGATTTCTCAGAATCCATGCAATGAAATGGATACGAGGGCTTCTGTTTTAATTTTATATTTTTTTATTTCCAAATTTTCATATAATGCTAAATCATAGAAGAGTTAGCCTTTATGCTGACCTTCCGTATTGGTACTTCTATCCTTCAATATAATAATAACATACACAGATTTTGCAATTTTAATTTGATAGTGAGGCAAAATAGGAAGTACCACTCGGCTATTGCCACCATCAACATCAATTTTATTCCCCAAGACAACAAATGGGAAGTTTTCAGGGTCAGGAGGACTGGCCTGAAAATCAAATTTATGACATTGAGAATTAGCAGATGTGGTGCAAACTGAAACTGAAATTCTGATAGACGAAAGTATAACCTGAATCAGAAACTCTTCTCGCCAGTTGTTGAGGTTATCAAATGACTTCATGACGTTCACATCATAAACAAGTACACAACAGTCTGCACCTCGATAGAAAGCCACACCAAGGCTTTGAAATCTCTCCTGACCAGCTGTATCCCATATCTAAAACAAGGGATAAATGCTGGTCAAAGAAAGTAAATTGCTAATCATTATATGTACATAACAAGGATTATATATACATTTCCAAAGTTTTTTGCCCAAATGGATTTTCCCCAGAGAACCTCAAAAATATCCTAAAGAACTTCATATCAGAAGGCAACTAAGGGAGGAGACGTCTGATACAGCCTCAAGATGACTTGTATTAGAGAATTTCCACGAAACCATAATAGATAGTATATATTTACCAATTCTCTAGCAAATGGGTGATACAACTGAAGTTTAAGAAGATTGATATATAAGGCAAATTACTTAAATCTTAGTGATTAAGAAGGAAATGATTATGGACAAAATCAGGGCACCTTCAAACTCATGCTGACATATAGTTTCTACGAAGTAATCATCACAAAATAAAAAATAAATGTTGTTTTCCCTGATGAAATGCTAATCACAGAATTCAAAAACCATGCCAATTCAAATTCCATCACCTGCTCCGTAGAGACTACTAGCACAAAATCAATCAGAAGATATTATTGCACTGTGAGTTAGAGTTTCATTTAATCCTACCAAGAAAAGAAAAGGATTGCATTCCAGTGGTTAAATTGCACATCTCAAGTTCTTATGTGATAGGCAAACAAAAAATTGTAAATTTTCTGTTCCTTTTTGCAAGGACATACTGGAAATCGGGTTTGTTTTTTTATCAATGTCAGTCAACAAAACAAATCACGCCCAAAGGAGATGACCAACCAACGATTAAAAATAAAAAAATTTAAAGAATTATTAAGATAATTACAATAACAAAAGCTATTAGCATTAAAACCAAACCTGCAACGTGAAAAGCCTGTCCTCAAATAGAACCTCTTTGGTCAGAAAATCAGCACCAATCGTTGCTTTATATTGATTGCTGAATTTCCTATTCACATATCTATTTTATCCACGTTCAAGGCCAAATAACAATTTCTATCAATCAATATCACGCCATTATCGTTCTACGTAAAAAGAAAATAATAATTAATTCATATTATATAGACATCTGCATTAGGATACTGATTCATCAGAGAAGTCTTCCCAACCCTGGCAATGAATTAATCATCATAAAAAATATTTCAATTATTCCGCGAGCGCGAATGCGAATATATATGTACAGAGGAGAGGGAGGGAGGGAGAGACCCGCTGTCGCCGAGAATGATGACTTTGAGAAGCATACGGCGACGAGATGCCATCGGAATTCGAAATTTCAAAAGCTTTGAAATGAAAATTGAAAAGTTGGGGCTTTTTAGAGGGGAGAAGCGAAGATTCAAAATTGAATCGAGTGTTTCTCAATAGAATATGCAAAGCAATGATGCCCTTTTATTTTATTTTATTTTTCCTTTTCATTTGGAGTCAAGTCCACCAATAACCATTCAACTAGTGTCATCATATCCATTCAATTTTATTTTATTTTATTATGACCATTCAACTTTATGCTTAGTGTCATCGTAGTCATCTAATATGATTTTATTTCACCATAATCACCCTATTTCATATAAAGTTTCATCATACTATCCAATTCATATAATGAAAGTGTTTGAAAGGTATTTTTATGTAAAAAGGCATTTTACAATAGTGACTTAATGGGAAGTGTGTGATTGATATTTCGGCCCCATTTGGTACCCATTTTTTCAAAATTCATTTTTCTCTCTCTTTTTTCAACCATACATTTTTCATTAAAATAATATTACACATAAATAAAAAAAATTTCCTTATTTTTTAACCACACATTTTCCATCAATTTACTATTCCAAAATGTATTTTTACATAAAAATTGCTCTCAAACACTTTCTTCACTGTGACTACCCAACTTATTTTCACTATTTTCACTAATTTTAAAAAGGATAAAACAGTAACTTTACTTATATATAAAATAAAATAAAAATTATTTTTAAAAATAAAATAAAAACTTATTTTTAAAAAGTTACTTAAAAGTAAAATAATAACAAATCTTTTTTAAAAAAAGTTACTTAGAAAAACAAAATAAAATAAAAAAATATTTTAAAAACATTCCTTAAAGAAATGAAATAAAAAATTTATTTGAAAATAAACGTTTTAAAAATAAAATAAGACTTATATTCAAAAAGTTACTTAGAAAAATAAAATAAAATAAAATAATGTTGTAAATGGTAAGTTTATTAGGATTTGTTATTGAATGACAATTTTACCCCTACAATTCTAAAAATTAATATCATTGTATCTATGATTCTTATTTATAAATATATGGCTTTTGATTTTAATAAAACCCATAAAAAAATTTATTGACTTTCATTACCTCTTCTCTTTTTCTCTCTTTTCATAAAACGTTATCTGCATGAAAGCTTAATTCTTCAAAGTTTAGATAATGTAGTAGTTTTTTCAAGCATAATCATTTACCACATATACCGAAATTATTTTGATGATATGTGAATTTTTTTGTACATTCATAGGCATCTAGTGGTGACAATGGGTCGGGTCGAGCCGAGCCGGCTTGGCTCTTAACCTCACGAGCTCGGCTTGCGCTCGTGCCTCGTCTTCAATGAGCCGAGCCAATTTGGGCGAGCTCGACTCGGCCCACGAGAGCTTTGGCTCGTGTGCTCGTCTTTTTTTTTTTATAAGAGAAAAACACAAATAAATGAAATAATGTAATGAAAACACTTTTAAAAAAAATAAAAAGTGTTAAAAAATACAAATAATTTAATGAAGACACTTTTTTTTTTATATCATATTGTAATATTTTTTATAAAGTATAAAATATTTATATAATGAAGATGAATTAATTTTTGAAATACATTTATAAAAAATATTTTATTTATTTATTTCTAAAGTAGATAAAATGTAAACAATTCTCCTTTATTCGGGTTTGGGACCGACTACATCAATTTTAAGTATGTGGAGTTAAAAATTGTATACGAACAACTTGTTGTAACGTGTACAATTTTTAAAGAAAATTAAATTTAACAATTAAAAAATAAAGAAATTTTGATTAATATAATTAAATCAAATATCACTTACCTGACGACATGCAATTTCACCGTATCTATCCTGTAATCGAAAATGAGCGTTCTACCAATCCTTCATGCACATTAACGCTTCCAAAACATCTTCTTTCAGTCGGCTCCTGATATCGGTCAAAACTCTTTCACCTACACTAAAAGCAGACTCCAAAGTAATAGTGCTAACCGAAGGTGTCAGCAGATCTTTTGCAATTGTAGAAATAATTAGCCAACGCCTTTCATACTTTCGCCAAAATTCAATTAATTCTTCTAAGTTTTTTTTAATTGTTCCATCCGTTGGTATATTATGATTGAAGTAATCAATTAATTCGACAGGCATTGAGTTTCGCCCGATGTTTGATGAGATGCAAATGTAGACGACATGGTACTAGATTAACACATTGCAGTTGCATCATATCTAAATGTATTAATGACTTGAAATAAATTCATTATTTCGGCATCATCTTCTTCAATTTCAACCGAAGGAGTAGGTGCAGAGGGTACCCCACTAACATTTGCACCCATTCTTTCCGCATATAAATCATACATTTCATATAATGTTTGCTCTAAATTCTTATAGGTGATAGGTGTATCAAAATTTAAAACTTTATTGATTTGATCAATTACGTATTTAGTTCCCAAAATATTATATCGGGGGTCCAATACGCATGCTAAAGGAAATAATATAGGCAGTTCTTCCCAATATTTTCTAAACTTTAATTCCATAATAATTATAATTTCACTAAAAGTATGATCATTTTTATATTTATGGAATGTTCTTACAATTATATAAAGGCGTTTAAGCACTATACAGTTTGTGGGATAATAAACGCCGGATAAAATCTTTGTGGTCTCATAAAAAGATATCAAAAATCGTTTAACTTTCAAAACTAAAATACAATCGGATTCATTTAACATACCATCGTCATCACTTCTAACGTATCTATTGTTATAAATGTCAGTTATTAAATTTTCGAAACATTCGCATGACTTTAATAGCAAGTAGAGTTTCATCTATGGCCTACGGTGCTAACAAATGTTTTAGCAGTCGTCACCCCTAATTCGGCACAAATCTTCAAATGCTTGTTTTCTACTATGAGAGATTGTAATATATACTATTGCATTCCTAATATTTTGAAATTCATCCTTTATATGTTTTAAGCTATCTTGCACAATAAAATTTAAGACATGACATACGCAATGAATATGAAACAATAACCCACCAAAATCAGGTTGAAGTGTCCTACACAATTTATCGACAACTACCTTATTAACACTAGCATTATCAAAAGTAAAAGATCGAATTTTAGTCCCGCAATTATATTCTCTAACAATATTGATAATAACATTATATATATTATTAGCATTGTGAGAAAACTCAATAATTCTAAAAGCAATAATTTTCTTATGGATGCACCAAAGTGGGTTTATATAGTGTGCGGTTGCAGCTATATATGCTCTTTTATTAACCCCTTCTCATATATCAGAAGTTAAAGATATAACACATCAATATTATTACAAATCCATAATTAATTGTTGTTTTGAATTATTGAAATATTGTATTGTATCGGTACGAATAGTGTTTCGACTTACCCCAACGTACCTCGGTTGCATATATTCTTTCACGAACGACACGAAGTGTTGGTTGTCTGCAATAGTTAAAGACAACTCAGTGGCGGCAACAAATTTCACTATTCCGGTTCGAGTATTGTCCTCCGAATACACCCACGTGGATAGGAGTGAAGTCGTAGAACCGGCGCCTGGACTACCAAATTGCAATTGTGTTTGACCAGTTAGAAGAAGTCAATGTCTGGCCACACATGCTTTGTAGTGGCGGTTGAGATGGATGATACCAATTTCTTTTTGCCATGTCAATCTTTGTTGGCAATATTTACATACTACTTTAGATTCTGTAAGGCCATCGGCGACTTTTCCCGTTGAAATCAACTTAAAGTGATCCCAATATTTTGCTTATTTTTTGCCATTTCGCTTTCCCCTTGCATCTGGGATGTTTAATTCAGTATCTTCATCATCATATTCCGCTTCGGGAACGTTAATATCATCCAAATCAATTGGATTGTGGCTTCCCTAACTGTGAATGTGAACATCTTTAGGTATGTGTATGTCATTTAGACCGGCAAATTCATGTGAAAATCGATTTTGCGGCGTCCTAGGCGATTCGCCATGATGTGGCCCACATCTCGTATCGAATAAGCTCCCAACAAATTAGCGTTGGTCCATTTGTTTGATTGTTTATGATGAAATTCAAATATAATAACTAGAAAAATATAAATGTAGTGAGATTGTGAGAATTGAGAATTGGATAGATTGAAATTGTAACTAATAAACTGTAAAAACTGAATTGATATTGTATATTTTGCAGTACAAGAGAGTAAAAACTCGATAATTAATATAATAAAAGAGAGTTGGAGTAGTGATAGAGTAATTGATATGAAAAATACAAATGGGGGTTAAGGGGTATTTATAGCAGAAGGGAAAAAAAATAAAATAAAAATTTCAGTGACCGTTTTGGTCATTTTCTTTGCGAGCCACGAGCCGCTCGTGGGCGAGCCGAGCAGGCTCCCGACGAGGTCCGCTCAGCTTGCGCTCGAGCTCGTGATTTTACAAGTTCGAGCCACCCACAAGCCCTATTTTGGGGGCTCGGCCCTTTTGACATCCCTATAGGGATCATAACGAATTTGCTAAAAGTAGAATTTTTTTTGTGAAATTGATTTCTTTACACTGTAATTATTGCTGCAGCTAATTGCTTCTCTCATTTTCATTAACAACTAATGATTTTTTTCACTATTACAATTTGTTTATTTTTTTATTAAAAGAATTATATTTGTTTACTTCTTTTACAACAATTATTCAAATGGTTAAATAATAAATTTTTGTATAAGGCTATTGTCCTATACATATATTCATACTTTAATTCATGATTGCACACATACTATTCACGTTATTCTGTGCAAATATTATTCTATAATTCATGCTTTAATTTACTTACTCTATGCTTTAGTTTATTTGGTAAGATAGACATTTGTGATTATTATTAAATGCTCCATATCTTTAACGTGATTAAATATTTTTAGATATTCTTATATAAATTTTAAAATAGTAATTTATCATGTCATTGTTCCTAAAATAACACAACTTTATAATTAATATTTCAAAAGAATATTAACTGTAGATTTGTCTATTGTAAATAAGTTATTATTGCTTCCGAAGTAGTACAACATTATAATTAATATTCTTAAAAAATATTACGTACGTGTTCTTGAAGAGCATGAATTATATTTTTAAATATTCCAGAAAAATATTGACATGTTACTTTTGAAGAAATAATAATAAAATACAACGTACTATCGAAGTAACACATGTTTCAAAAAAAAAAAAATAAATAAATATATATATATATATAGAGAGAGAGAGAGAGAGAGAGAGAGAGAGAGGGAGAATTATTGTTTATCCGTGATGGTCATATGACTCATGTCATGTTGGTATTGACTACTTGGTTGATTATTGTGTGATATAATCTTTAATCATATTTTTTGAAACTAATTGTATTTCTTTATTGTGTAGTTAATCAAATGATAAACATTACAAAACTTAAGTTTATTGTACTTGCCACATTTGGCAAAACATATCTATATTGGGTACTCGATGTTGATATTTATATTATCTCAAAAATTTCAGTAGAGACAATAAAAGAAAGAAACAAAAAGTTCTTGCAGTACCGTGCAAAAGCACCCATGGGAAGATATACTTTGGGGTTTTAGATTTATCTGAAGGAAGAGAAGAAAAAACAAAGAAGATGGAAGGTTAAGGAAGTTGGTAACCTGATGATATAGGAGTTAGCGACTAAAGCCTAATGAATCATACCTATATATCTATAATATATTAAAAAGGTAAAAAAGATTAATGTCGAGATCAATTATCACTTTTTGTATGTTCTCGGATACATTGGAACAATCATTTATAGGATTTAATGATTCCTAAGAGCAAATTCATCTTTTTGACTCTGAAATTGATATGTTGATGCAAGTTCTTCCTTTCTGAATCAAATAGATTCAACTTATCTTCCTTCTTCATCATTTTCACAATGGATTGAAAATTAAATATCTCAGTGAGAAAAATTCATAGATTTTTTAGAAAAAACTAATTGAAAGATTTGATCATTAGAGGACTATAGTCGTTTCCAAAGCCCGCTATGAGTGTATGCACTTTCGTTTGTAAGACATAGAAACTATTAGTGAGTAAAATTCTGAACTATTTAGAATATATTCAAAAGTGATATTTTGTGAAGAAAAAATCACTGATGAAGATATATTGAAGAAAATTTTTCCACCTCTTACGCATCGAAAGTGATCCTACAACAGTAATATTGTAAGTATGGTTTCGAAAGATACTTAGAACTTCTATCTTGCCTATTTGTGGCTGAACAAAATAATGAGCTGCTGATAAAAAATCATGAACTATGTCCAACTAGTTATGTACAATTACCTGAAGCAAATGGTTCTACGTTTTCTGAAGCAAATGTGATATCAAGACGACAAGGACGTAGACGTGGATGTGGACGTGAACATGGACACGAATTTGAACATACCCATGCACTTAGAATAAAGCATGGATGAAATAATCAACAAAGTTATTGGCAACAAATTAACAATTTCAAAAGGCACAAAGTAAACGAAAGTAGCATATCTAAAAAGAAGTATGAAGAAAGTTGTTTTACATGTGAAATGAAAAGGCATTGGACACGTACCCGTCACACGGCAAAACATCTTATGGATTTTTACCAAAAATCAATTAAGGGAAAAGGAAGAAGTGGAGACAAATTTTGCTAATTATGATGGTTCAATTGATGTGACTCATTTGGATGTCTCTTATTTCTTTGTTGATCCAAAAGGGAATATTAACCATTTAATTGAGAATGGTGTAATAGAAGATATAGATTAACTTATTTTCTACATCTCTAGTATTTCCATTTATTTTAGAAATTTAGTTTGAAATATGTTTTTACTTTTCGTTAAAAAAATGAAACTTTATTATACTTCGTTAATTGAATAGTATTGAATTGTGTTTTATGCTTTTAAATGTAAATTCAAGCTTTTTAAATATATCTATTTTATTATATTGATAAATTCATGATGGATTGTCAAGATATCTTTTTGATTGATAGTGCAACTATGCAGACCATTTTTCAAGATAAAAAATATTTTTTTTGACTTAATATTAGCAAAAAATAATATTAATATGAAATCAGGTACATCGAATATCATCGAAGGCTTATGAAGAACTTGAATTATTTTATCAACTAATACAAAATTATATATTCACAATATACTTTATTCTAAAAAATTCAAAAGAAATTTACTTGGTTTTAAGGGTATTGTTTGCAATAGATATCATATTGAGACGATGTAAGAAAATATGTTGAATACATTTGCATAACTTCTTTTGTATCTGGCAAGAAACAGATAAAAGAAAATTTCATGCATTCCCATTCGGGGTGTATTATATATTTTATAAAAAAATGGTTGAATCAAATAATGTCACAAATTAGAAGTTCGTTGACCTAAAAAGTTTTATACTTTGGCATAACCTATTTGGACATCTTGGAGCTACAATGATGTGTCAAATAATAAAGAACTTACATGAACATTCTTTAAAGGACTAGAAGATTCTTTTACCTAATGATTATCCGTGTGTCGCTTGTTCGCAAGGCAAGTTAGTCGTTAGACCTTTGACTATAAAGGTCAATATTGAATATTCAACTTTTTTAAAAATAATTCAAGGAGATATATGTAGGCCAATATACCCACCATATGGACAACTCCATTATTTTATGGTATTAATTATTCTTCTACTAAATGGTCACATACTTGCCTACTTTTTCACTAGGAATGTAGCATTTACTAGACTATTTGCTCAAATAATGAAATTACAAGCGCAATTCCCCTATCACTCAATCAAGACTATTCATCTTGACAATGCTGGTGAATTTTAGATTACAAGCATTCGATGATTACTAGACGTCAATTGAGATTGTAATTGAACATTCGATTTCGCATATTCATGCATAAAATGGTTTAGCGGAGTTGTTTATTAAACGTCTACAACTTATTGTTACACCATTACTTACGAAAATAAAACTCCCAGCCTCTGGTTGGGGTCATGCCATATAACATGCTGCATCATTGGTTCGTATTAAACCAATTATCTATTATGAATATTTACCCTACGAGTTTATTGTTGTATTGTCCAAGCCCCTATTTCACCTTCATAACGTACCAAAATGGATCCCCAACGAAGATTTAGGATTTATGTGGATTTTGATTCATCATCTATTATTAGTTATCTTGAACCTTTTAACAGGTCATTTATTTATTGCAAGTTTTGTAGATCATCATTTTGATGAGATGATATTTTGTAGTTTCTAGACTTATTCGAGGTCTAAAAGATATTTTATTGTTTTTTGGATAAAATACTACCTAACTTGTGTTATAATATATTTTATAGGTAAAACTCGATGTTTGATGAAGAATGCAAAAATAGTGGAAAAAATGGCGAAATCCGAAAGTCGAAGAATAAATTGCAAACAATCTATAGGTGAGACAAGCGAAAAAATGAAGATCAAATATGTCAAGAATTTAATTGGATACAATTGACATATAAAGGAATAAAATTACAAAGGAAAATCACTCGGTCGAATCAAATACCAAGTTTGGAGAGTACAATGCAATACTTCACAAGTTGAGTCGGATTGCAAAACGATGATTCAAGAATGTCAATAGTCAAATGGAGTTAAAGAAAAGTCCATGAGATGAGAATATGTTGAAAAAGCTCAACATACACACGTGAGAATATTCAGCAACAAAAATTGGCCTATGTCCAAGCATAGGCCTACAGGCTTGCGTACACGAGATTCCAAAAATCCACTCCAGAGACAAAATCACATGTACTATGAGTACATACCAAATAAACCATGCGTATGCATGGTTCAATTTTGGAAAATAAAAAAATTTTGTTTCCATATTTTGTTTTAAAAACTTTTTGTTTGCAATTTTTTAACACCTTATTTATACCAAGAGCCGTCCAAAACATGAGAGGACCTTCCTTAGACCTAAAAATCTCTATATTCAACATATTTTGGAAGTAAAGAACGAGGCTAGATCATCAACATCAGGGGAATTGAGCAAAATTCTTGTAGATTATCTATCGAAAATTAAGATTTCATTCAAGAAAGTGGATTTCTTTACTTTCTTCCATATTTCTTCGATTCGGGTGATGTCTTTTCTTGATTTCTTGTTTATTTAATATTTACGATGGTTGGCTAAGTTTTTCATTGTATTTGATGAATGATGAACTCTATCGTTTGTTTACTTCAATTCAAGACAATTAATTTAATATTTCATGATTTTTCTTGATTGATTTTGTATTTCCATTGAACTATTTGACTACTTGATCACCATTTAGATAGTAAGTTGCTTGTTATAGTGTAGAAATACTCACAATAAGTCTAGAACGTGACAAAATCAACACATGAAAAATAGGTATTATGAATAATGTCTATGACGTGTGCAATCATGTATGATAAATCATGTGAATCAATGCATATTTTTCATATAAATTCGAACAAGGAATAATATCAGATCATGTTAAACATAAGTTTAATATATTTTGGAAAAGAATATTAAATAAAAGTGGATTATTGATTGTCTTGAATGCATGAATTTACCAAATTATGAATTAAGAGTTGAATTAAATGGCGATATGGAGATTTACGATTCCAATACAAACATTCACATATTAAATAAATAGTTTATTTGCTTTTTTAGTTTAGGATTATTATAGAACACATAAAAAAATAACTCATTTGATTCTATATTACTTCGAATTTAATAAAAGTAAATGAACTAGATATTAGAACTTATTCCTTGTGGGAACGATACTCTTAACTCACAAATAGTATTACTTGTACAACGATCTCGCACTTTTGTGGGTTTTCTACGAACAGTAATTAATGTGAGCAGAATGTTGAAAAAAATCATTCATTTGCACAAGGTTACAAATCAATTAAATGATGTATTTGTTGACACTAAAAGAGTGATAAAGTCGTATATTCTAGTAGAAAATATTCTAACAAAAATTTATGTTCTTGAAGGACAATCTACTGTAGTAAATGAATCTCAAGTACATCAGAAGCATGGTCGATCAGTTGGTTCAAAAGACTCTATACCTCAAAAAAGTAAAGTATAAGAGAAAAACTAGTAAAAATTTTCGAAAGAAGTAATGCTGGAAATGATTGATCAATTAAATATTAAAAATATAGTCATGAAGAATCACAAGTGTCCAAAAATAATGAGATTTTAATAAATTATATGTTATCTCATAAATTATAAGAATGGAATAATGTTGTTATAGACAATATTTTCATCTTTAACGTGACTCTTGATATTATGCAAATGAGGATCCTGAATTACAGTCTGTTAAAGCTGTCGAAATAGAAATGATTGACCAAAATAAAAATAAACCATACAGGCGAAATTGAATTCCTTAGAGAAAGAAAGCTGCTTCGACCTGTAGTTCGAACACCTAAAAATGTAATCTCTATAGAATAGAAATAGGATTTTATACGAAAGAGAAGTGAAAATAATGAAATTACAAAATATGAAGCCCATCTCGCAGCTTGAGGTTTCTCACAAAGACTTGTAATTAATTATAAAGAAACATATTCTCCTATAATGGACACCATCACTTTAGATTTCTAATCAGTTTGACTGTGTTGCAAAGGCTCGATATGCGCATTATGAATGTAGTAACTGTCTATTTGTACGATTCACTAGATAATGGTATATATAAGGACTTAAAGTGCTAAGGACAAATGATACATACCTGAGAACCATGTTCTCAACTAAATTGCAAATATCATTATATGGATTGAAACAATTGGATGCATTTGGTATAATAGTCTTAGCAAATATGTGTTGAAGAAGGTTTATAAATATGACTATGACTGCCCATGCATTTTCAAAGAAAATAGATATTGGACAATTGTGACAGTTTATGAAATGATTTAAATTTAATTGGAACCCCTGAAGAGCTCAACAAAATTGCAGATTATTTGAAAAATGAATTTGAGATGAAAGATTTGAAAAAAATTAGTTATGTCTCGGGTTGTAGATAGAACATCTTCAAGAGTGATTATTTTTTCATCTATTTACATATACAGAGAAGGCTTAAAATGCTTTTATAAGAATAATGCACATCCATTGGCATTGATCATTTGATGTGAAAAAGATTCATTTCGTCCACTTGAAAATAGAGAAAATGTTCTTAGTCCTGAATAACCACATCTTAGTGCGATTGGAGTATTAACTTATCTTGCAAATTGCACTTGATTCGATATAGATTTTTCTGTAAATCTCCTTAGATATAGCTCTATATCAATTTAAAGGCATTGGAATGATGTTAAACATATTTTTTGTTACCTAAGGGGCACTATTGATTTGAGAGAATTTTATTCTCAAAAGTTGGGATCTGTTTTAATGGGATATGTAGATACAAGTTATCTCTCTGACCCATAAAAGATAAATCGCAAATAGAAAATGTGCTTACACGTGGATGAACAGCTATATCATAGAGATCTGTGAAGCAATCTTTGACAATAACATCCTTAAATCATTTTTAAAGTATTGTAATCCATCAAGTAGGCTAAGACTGTGTATGGTTGAGGAAAATGACCTGCCATATCCAAGCATCATGCAGGTTAATTTTAACAGAAGATAGTCCAACAAATTTGTATGAAAATAATGTAGCTTATATTGCACAATTAAAAGGAGGTTATATTAAATGTGACAGGAAGAAGCATATTTCTTCCAAATTCTTTCATACACATGAGTTTCAAAAGAATGGTAATATCGATATCCGATAAATCCGCTCAAGTGACAATATGATCGATTTATTCACAAAAGCATTATCGACATCCACATTCAAGAAATTGGTTCACAAAATTGGAATGTGTCGGCTTAGAAATTTATAGTGATCAACATCAGGGAGAGTAGTTGTATTATTTTTCCTTCGTTTAGGTTTTATCCCAATGAATTTTCCTAAAAAAGTTTTAATAAAGTAGCATTTATTTTTATTACTCCAAAATAACTGTATTCATTTTCTTTTGTTTGATTTTTTGTCCCATTGAATTTTTATCAAACAAAATTTTAACGAAACATATATTTTATAATGTGTCGTTGAAGGAGTGTTGTAAATATTAAGTTCATTAGGGTTTAATGAAGACAATTTTATCCCTGCAGCCCTATAAATTATTACCATTGTATCCCTGATTCTTGCCTATAAATATAAAGCTTTTGTTCTTAATAAAACCCAAAAAAAAAAAATTGTTGACTTTCATTCTCTCTTCTCCTTTTCTCTTTTTTTCGCAACAAAAACTTATTTTTTAAAAAAGGTTTTTAAAATAAAAAATCTTTTATTTTTATTTTTTAAAATTTATTTATTTTATATATAATGCAAAGTTACCATTTATCCCTTTTAAAATTAGTGAAAATGATGAAAAGAAGTAGGATGACCATGATGAAATCTTATATGAAATAAGGTGGTCATGGTGATAATAAGTATAAAGTTCGATGACCATGGTGAAACATAATTAAATTGAGTGGCCATGGTGATATTAAATATAAAGTTGGATGACCATTGGTGAATTTAACCTTTTGATTTATAGATATCTGGAATAAAAGTAGTGGTGGTGGTGATACTCAATGATAAAAATTGGAGATGCTGGTAATATTTTTGAAACGTAAGAAGGTATCTATGATATTATCAGAAAATTGAAAGTGTTTCTAATATTGTCTTTATAAAATAATGAAGAAGGTTATATTTTTGGAAAAAAGGATAGCAGTACTCAATTTTATACTCGCCTGGCTAAATGACTTTTTGTCCAATTATAAATAGGGAAAAATACATTATTCAGATATATTATTTACACAATTACACAAATTCAAAAATCAGTTAGACAATTTGAAAATTCAAAATTTAGGTATATATTTAATTAATTAAAAATATTTATTAAATAAAGATAATAAAGTCATAGTTATACGTTAATAGTTACATATCATCAAATTAATTGGTCACCTATTATTTTGTGGTCACAAATCAAAAATTCTGAAGGTCACAGATTATTTCAAGGTCATATATCATTCAAATTACAGGTAATAGTTCATTTATGGATCACATATTTTCCAATTTATTGGTGACGAATTATTTTTTTAGTCATAAATTATCGAATTTTAAAGGTTACAAACCAAATCATTGGTCACATGTATCAAAAACTCCACCCGATCCCAAATCACCACCAATACTTGGTCACAGAGCAACCAAATAGTTGGTCACGGTCACTATTACACTTCGCCCCCACCACAACCACTGCCAACAATAATAAAAATGATCACCAAAACACAATGATCAACTGCACCAAACCCCCACACAATTGTCTACCACTATCTCATCGTCGACACCACCACCCACCACTAGCATCACCATCACTACCATCAAGTCCCCATCAATGCACCACAACCACAAACTCCAACGAATACCGACCTCAATAAGCCAAGCAGGCCACCCAACCGCCACTTGCTTCCTCTCAACATACATGTGCAAGTTTCTCGATATAAAACTCACCGATTCACTCTCACACCCGTTCAAACTTGCCAGTTTGGACTCATTCAACTGGCTCCCAGACTCATTCGACATCTTCTTCAACTTCTTCAAGTTGAAATCCAACGCACCACGACTACAACTCAACACCACCACCACATCTACTACCATTGCAAAAACCAACAAACACCTAAACACTGCACCAATATACTTCTACACACTGAACTATTTTTTGCGTGTCGCGAATCTATTACACTGCCGTCGACCAATGTTGCAGCATGCACAGCCATGACAACGCTGCATCTTTAGCGCTCAGATCGACGCTCAGCAGCCACGGCATTGACGATTGTGACGGCATAGGCACTCGTCGCGGCATCGATGCTCGCCCTGCACTCGACGCTAGTCATGGAACCAACATTCGTCGCAATCAGATTTAGCAGCAGTTGGTGCTGGTAGAGAGAATGGAGAGAATGGAGTGAATTTGGGTTTGGAATTGAATTAATTAATAAAATATCCTATTAATACCTAATTTTTGATTAAATAAACGTCACATCTGAATTTTTAATTTGAAAGTTTAACTCCTAATTTTATGTAATTTCCTCTTGTAAATATTACAATAGTTTCGAAAAGATGATCCAAAATTCAATGCAGGCCCGGTAGCTAAGTGAACTGCGTGGACCAATTCTTTGTCCTCGTGGATTTTTTCCTACTATAAATATGACATTTTGACATTCAATAAAAGAGAAAACAAGAAATAGTCAAAAGACCCCAGGCTCGACCCGACAAATTCTTTATGGTTGAACACATTTAGGATCCATTTGATTGCAAAGGTGGAATTTGGGTGAAAAGAAAACGAATTTCAGGGAATTGAATTGATGAGAAATTGTTTTCCTGAGAATTATAAATTATTGTGTTTGATTGGTATAATTTTCCAAGTGAAAAATGTTTAAATTAAAGTGTTTTTTTTATGTCCGTTTGACTTTGTTTTACATGAAAATTGTCAATTAAAGGGAAATAATCTACTGGTATTGGGAATGAAATTTGTTTCCATTGCCCAAAAAAATAAAAATTCAAGAAAATCATCTATCTTTGAGTATTCGTTTGGTTTTGTTTTATATGAAAATTGTCAATTAAAAGGAAATATTTTTTTACAATAAATCTTAGAATTTGTTTCCACTGCAAAAATAAAATAATAATAATAAATAAATAAATGGTGCTACAATGAACCGGGAAAACCAATTCCCACCAAAAACTTCAATTCCCAAGAAAAATTGGAAATTGTAATTCCATGGAAAAAAAATAGTATCAAACACCCTTAAAATTCAAAGTTGGAATTGATTTTCCACTTTTTCTAGAAAATTTTGACCTATCAAACGGATCCTTAAATATTATTGTTGAAAATAAATTTGAATAAAAGACTTAAATATTTAACGATTTATTATTATTATTATTATTATTATTATTATTATTATTATTATTTTTGGCTTAAAACGACAATCTTTTTAAGTGAAGTTGTTTAAGCCTTATACTAGTTTATTTTTATTTATAATTGGTGTGAGCAATTAACATATTTTGCAAGATAATTGCTCTTATCGAATGGTCCCTTTGATCATTATGAGCTTTGATACTCTGCTGAGATTTAAAATTTCAGTTTAAAGGTAAATTTTGATTAAAACATGTCTGATTGAAAAGTGGAAAAAAAAAAATTATAGATAATCTAAAAAGTGATTTTAAAAAGTACTTTCAGACTAATCTGTCCCAAACAAGCCATAACTTATTTCCTGCCAGCAATCAATGGCTTTTGCAAAGTCGCACTTGGTGTGGTCACTAGTTTCGACTGACAAACCACCATTAATTACGGAGGAATCCATGTGCGTCAATCATGTGATTTGCTGGCAAAAATGCCTCTCTTTTTCCACCAAAAACAAATCTTCTCAAGCAACTTTTTCCATGTGGAAAAAGCCTGATTGATGATGGGAACCACTCTCTTTTTCAAATTTTCAATATCCAAATGCACATTCTCCCTATTTGGATAAAGTATAACAAAAAACAAATAAATATTATGATATTAGAAGCAATATATTTGACCAAATATTTAAAAAGTCAAAAATTGATTCTCAAACAAGATGATGTTTTCGAATTTGCTTGAGTAATTTTCTAAAAGTGCTTTATTTGATTAGAAGAACTTTTTGAGGGAGCTGATCTAAAATACAACCATGAATCTCTTTTACAAGAAATAAATGACTTGCCAAACAGGTCATTAATATTGTCGAGTACTATACGACCTACTTATTTACCTAACAGGTCACAAAGGTCAGAGTACAGACAAATACAGATTAGCACCAGGAAAATATAAGCTGTCAACAACCAAAACAAACATTTTAAACAACATATAAAAGAATTGAATTGTATTATCATATAAGTAACAATTAAATAAGTACACTAAGAAAAAATAATTTTTAACAATAAAAATAGAGAAAAGAAAACAACATATTCTGTATGCAACTACCTCAGGAAAAAAAATGCCAACCTCAGCAATTGTTGCAACTTACAGTTGATGTTAGAAAAAGTCGCAGTTTCGATTTATACAGAGAAATAGGAATCTGTCTTCAATAGCCGCCACTGAAACCTCGGCTGTCCTTTTTAGTCCGTCCCATCTCCATATCTCTAGTATGTTGACCTTCACTGCTCGAGCCTGATGGATTTAACCCGTACTCACTGGTTGGATTACTGTACTGATCGCTGCTGGCATAATCCTTACTGGCGAAAGCCATTTTGCGGATTTTTTTCATGTCCTCGTTGTATTGTGTGGTATCATAATCGGAACTTCCATGAGAACTATACATCGTACTATGTCCGGGTTTAATTCCTTCGTTAAGATCAGACAGGGATACATCACCTTCTAAAGCTCTCACCACCTGCCCAAATTTGTAAAACATCGACAACTTTAGAACATAGATTCAGACAAATGAAGGAGAACAAGCAAGCTTAGGTTAGATTCGTGTTGAAAGTCTGTCTAAGAAGTAACAAAAGACTGCTTAAATTCGCCGGTTTATATAAGCTCTTCAAATATTTAAAGTCGGGCCGTTACCTGGCTCATCCGTGGCCTACGCTTTGCTGAATGACGAACGCATGCAGCCGCACATGCCACCATGCTAGCAAGTTCGTTATGATTGTAGTCATTTTGTAGTCGTGAATCAACAAGGGTATCGAAGTTTCCATCTTCCAACGCTCGTGTGAGCAAGGGCCGTGCCTATGTACATGTACATATACATTCTATTAATATTCTATTTTTCAAGAATAAACAACTTATTTATGCTCGTGAAGAGAAGAATAAGAAAAAACAGCCTAAGAATAGGCAGAGTGAGAGAGAGAGATGATTGTGCAAGTGTCTACTCACCCAATCTACCAAACTATCATCCATGTAGGATTGATTTGAATCAATAGGTCGTCGTCCAGTAATCAACTCGAGAAGCATGACTCCAAAGGAGAATACGTCGGACTTCTCAGTAAGTTTTCCAGAGGATGCATATTCCGGAGCCAAATACCTGCACAGGACGATGTAAATGTACTAAAACGATAATCAAAACCCAAACTAGATACTTTGACAATAACCATATATATATAGTTGAACGAGTAAAAGATCTAATACCCGAATGTTCCCATCACTCTTGTGGAGACATGAGTATTTGCATCCGAAGAAAGCTTTGCGAGACCAAAATCCGCGACCTGAGAAAACGGCAATGCCATTCATTAATGACCATAATTACACCAAAAAGATTATCTATTTCTATTGCATAAGCAACTTATGCAAATAAAGAACTTCACCTTTGCTTCAAAGTTAAAATCCAAAAGAATATTAGATGCTTTGATATCCCGATGAATAATTTTTGGATGACCTGTAAGTAGAAAATACTAATTTAGAATCACAGTAAATTTAAAAGAAAATAAGAAATAAACACCCATTTCTCTATTGCTTTAAATATGCGAATAATATACATTTACGATTACTTACAATCTTCATGAAGGTATGCCAGACCCTTCGCAGCCCCGAGAGCAATCTTCAACCGTGTGGGCCAATTCATTGTAGGTCTCCCCTTTCCTGATATATGGTAAAACTGAGTCAGACTTTAAATATAATCATAAAGTAATGAGATAAGAAAAAACTCCATTCTTGACGTCAACAAAACTTCATGACAAAATAAGAACTCTTGAAAAAACTAACCATGCAAATGGAATTCCAAGGTATCATTTTGAACAAACTCGTATACAAGCAATCTGTGGGTCCCGGTTATGCAATATCCAACCAGAGAAACAAGATGTTTGTGATGCACTCGGCTGATGATCTCGACTTCAGCTTGGAATTCACGCTCCCCTTGTCCACTTCCAGATTTAAGCTGCTTAACTGCAACCTCTTTACCGTTTGGAAGGACTCCTCGGTGCACATAACCGAAACCACCTTGCCCAAGAAGGTTGGCATCGGAGAAGCCATCTGTTGCCATAGCTAATTCTTCATACGAAAATGTGCTCTTAGAAAACCCTAAAGCCATGCCAGGAGAAGGCGGCGGAAGTGGAGTTTCAGCACCAGAATAGTTCGAACCCGAACCTCCGCTGCTGCTCATGAAAGGAGCAGGAGGTGGGGGAGGTTGAGATGAAGGAGCACGTAGGGGCGAGTGAGGAGGTCTTGACAAACCGGCAGGTGGTGGAGAAGGTTTAGGTGGTATTGTCATGACATGATCTGCAGGTGGCGGCGCATTATGCTGCCAATTCTGACCTTGTCCGCCATAGGGGTCGACTAGAGAACACCAACATATAGCCAAAATGAGCTACCAAAATTAAATTTCATAAAGGCAATCTCCGGTTAACGAAATAGCAGCAATTAAACTCCCTACAGTTTTATGACGACATTATGAAAATATTCATACATCCAATGATTCAAGACTTCAAATATCCTTAAACGTAAAGCGATTATTCTTGCAATCTTAACATCTTGGGACTTACATTCAGGTTTCTTATCTTAAATTATCATTAGATAGATTAATATAATTACTTAACAATTAATATTTTACTACAAGGTCATTGGTTACAATCTCCGAACGGAGAAATAATTCATTGTTTGAGTTCTATAAATGTTTGCAAATGAATCAGCTCCAAAATCATCTCTGAAAATTTTCTGAATAAATTGAAAAATCTTGAAGAACTGATGTAAATGTTCTTACCTTTCTGCCCAGTTGGTGGTGGAGGAACATAGTAATCTGGGGGGCCTTGGGGTCTTCTTTTCTTCTTCTTACAACATATAAACAGAATACTCAGAATTGCAAGTATCAAAACACCCCCTACGGCTATCCCAACCACCGTCCCCGTCGATATTCCACCACCGTCAGACGACGGTGATGGCGGCGACGGCGGAGATCTTGATGTACCCGGAGGAGAGGGGGTGTTCCTACCCGGTGCAGGAGGAGGATTCCGAGTGGGTGGAGCCGGCGGAGAATTCCCACCTGTGGGTGGCGAAGGGGGGGAGGGTGGAGACCTAGAAGGGGGAGGTGGTGTTGGGACGGTGGGGGAGTTAGTCGGAGGCGGCGTTGAGGCGGGAGGAGCTGGTGGAGAAACTGGAGCAGGTGTACTGGAAGGCGGCGGCGGCGGGGATGAAGCTGGTGGTGGAGAGGTGGCTGGAGGAGTTGGGCTTGCAGGTGGTGGAGAAGTTGTTGGAGTAGGAGGCGGCGTTGATGCTGCGGGAGCAGGCGGCGGTGATGTAGAATTAGTTGGTGGTGCCGGCGGTGAAGCAGGAGCCGGTGCAGCTCCCGGCGTTGGTGAAGACATTTTCCGATTAATCCCCGATTACAATATCTACTAGAAATTCTTCCAGATTATAGGAATGAATTTATTATAGATATACTGAACGAGGATGAAAACCTGTTGCGGAAAATTTTCCGTCAGTGGGTTTGATTCCTTAAGTTCGATAGTTTCTCTTTCTAGATTTTAGAGAGAGAAAGTTACTGAATGAGGCTCCTGTTTGAGAATGTACTATAAGAGAAAAAGGTTGGAGCGTGTAAAGAGCGCGTTTGGTTAACCATAAAATGGAAAATCAGTTTTTAATTCCAACCAAAAAGAAAAACTACTGGAAAAGCTAAAAATGAGAATGTTTGTCTAGTGAGTGAAAAGTGTATTTTCTAATCCATCAAAATAAAATTCATGAATCTTTTTATATAATAATTCAAGAATTACTAGAGTCTTTAGCTCCCTAACATATCGATAAAAAGGTATAGAATTGGATGTTGTTCAGAGGGACTTGAGATAGGTTAGTTCGCCACCAAATAGGTTGCTACCGCACTTGATTTTGTCTAGTTTAAAGAGTCATCGATCACTAGTCAATTTTGTGTTGCGATAAGCTTTTTTTGTTGATTAAATAATCGATCACTCACATTTCATTATCATTCGCATCTAGCTCATACATGCGCCTTTGTTAATAATCTTTATTGCGCTCATGATTTTATTGTACTAAAACCCATATTGATTTGATTGTGATAGGATTTTCGAACTTAAATTGATATCTACGTTCGAGATTGAGGAAATACCTTCAATGTCATTGTTTGGATGAGGTTTTCAATTGTCTATTAGCTAAATGATGGAGGGTTTGCAATCCTTTCACAAGGATAGTCTCGGGGAGTAAGGAACATTTTGGTTGGACGAGCTTTGAAAATAAAGGTGGAAATATTTGTTATGACACGTAAATGTGGTTAATAAATATTTCGCCAGTATCTAAGAATAGGCAAACATGCTCTGAGTAAGCTGTTGGGAAAAAATATATATATATTTTTTTATAGTTAAATTGGCCGTTGAACGTTTTATATAATAATTAATATTAAATATTACTATACAATATTAAAATAAGAATATTTTCACATTCACATGGTGGGGGAAGAAAAATTGACCGAATTGTCCTATGCGAAACAGGTTGGAATGGGGGACCCACATTTCCGGCCCGCGAGGTTCCCCGTCTTTTACTCATTCAGACATATTAGGCTGCGCGTCTTACTCTTTTTCCTTATCGGTTGGTGGCCGGCCTTCGTCGGATTTGGTTCCTAAATTAGCCCATTATCATCTCATTTTTTATCTTGGTTAAATTTAATTCGTGACCACTGAACTTTTAGTGACATTTCAATGCACTAATTATTTTATTACTATATAACATTCGGAGATCTATCGTCCTCTAAATTGACAAAACTACTTAATCGAAAATCTTACGATAATAAATCTTCTTTGTAATCACTATATGGTACTAACCATGGCAAATGGGTCAAATGTCTCATGCTCGAATTTTACTGAGCCTGCAATGGGCCTCTCCAACAACCCCGAAATGGCTCCACAAACTGCAAAAATTGCAGGTTGCAACTTTTTCTAGAATCCAAGCTCACTTTTTTTTCTAGAAAGCCAAATCAGAGCTCGGTTTGCCAACCAACTAGCTGCGCCTAGCTTGCATATCAGTTGAGCCGAGTGGAATAGATAATTCCTCGTAAGTTTAAAAATCAACCGAGGAAAAAATTATTGGTTAATCAGAATTATGATAATGTCTTTAGATTATAAGATTTAAATTTTAAATTTTATTTTTGCTCTTTTACGACATAGTGTAATAGTAAATTGACCTAGCATACAACAATTATGTGAAGAGTTTATTGTGGTATGACTATTAATTAAACAATTTTAATCAATTTGGAAGGCAACAATTGATGGACTGGTGAAATTTGAAAATAAATCATAGTGACCCAACTTTACACTATAAATTGAAGTTAAGTGATACTATTGAGACAAATTAAAGTACAATGACCCAATTGAAATATCATTGAAAGTTCAATATTTTGAAATTTGGAAAATGTAAATAAATTAAATCGAATCTTGAATATTTCACAAGAAGGAAAAGACTAATTCTAGTATGATTTAGTCAATTTTAAAGTTATCATTTAGCCGGATTTGGTTCCTGAAATTACCCTTCATCGTCTGACTTACATATTTTAATTAACTATTAATTAATTAATTTTGGTTTATTTGACTTATTTATGCAATACCAACTTTGAATTCCATTGCATAAACAGATTCCGTATTTGAAAAAAATAAAAAAAAAGAGTATTTGAAATAAGCAAATAAAAATAAGAGAAATAAATTACATCGCGTCTTGAATTCTAATTATGGTATAATTAGTCAATTTTAGACATAATTATGCAAGAAAATGTTTGGAAGAAATTTTCACTTTAGAAACAAAAATGGTTATAATAATTTTCAAAGGTATTTCAATGCTTAAGCTATAATGATTATGAAAAAGAACAATATAAATTTGAATTGAATTGCAATGTGTTACCTTGGAGGGTTTATACTTATGATGGTTGTATTTGTAGTCATTGTAGTGTTCGTAATTGGTTGTTGTTCCTTGACTAATTGGGGTTGCTCTCAATCAAAATCGGAAAGACTTCATTTTCTATATGCAAGATAGATGCTTGAGATAAGATTTTCGCGGATATGCCTTTTGCACACTCTCATGGCAAGGTTCGAGTAATAGCATTTAGTCGATCGAGACTTGTAACTCAAATAATTTATTGACTTATTTGTACTTCGAACTTTAGTTGATTACCAATATTTTTCGTTCGATCTTTGTGCTAGGTGTCAAGTTAGTTGTGGGTCCGGTCTCCATGCTAGCTTAGTTTATTTTGGTGGCATTTGCGATAGATATTGTCACTATAATTTGCCCACTATGCATTAAGAATGATGAAGAGTAGTTGTTTGTAATATGCTTAATAAGTTATCTTTTGTTTGTGACTATTACAAATTCAAGTTCATTGTTATCTAGTTTTCAAGTTATTTTCACTGAATTAATATACGTTCTTGAGATGACGATACATCTTTTCATTTGTGTCCATGTCTCCCTGGAGTTATTTTGCTCAATATATTCGACGAGTTTCTAAACAAGATGTAGACCTTGAGATGATATTGCCAGCATTTGTCGAACATGTTGAGGATATCTTGCTTCTTCACAAGCTTACCAATAACCCCGACTCTATAGCACTAATGTTTCAACTTCTTTCTATTCCATCACATGCCATTCCTAGTTAGGAGGCTAATAATAATCTAAGAAGCATTTGGCATTTGACAAATCTGCTCATACACCATATCGCCCGTGTTGGCCCATTTCGTCTAGCTCTAAATGTAATGGCTCTCTTAGTTACTATGCGGCCCAAACCAAGTTAATATTTTGCTTGACTATAGGAACTTTTACGAGTCATTTTAGTGGTGGGGTTCTTTATAAATTTGGTGATAATAAAATCAAAAAACCTGCCAATCAATCAAGAGCCAATAGTACGACCAATGTATTCCAACGCACAAAAGAAGAAAAAAAAGAGCAGCAAGGATTTTCGCTGTGGATTGGTAAAAAAAACACTTCGAATGACCATTGAACTTTGTACAATATTTTTAAATGGTCATTGAATTTAAAAAAAAAATAAAATCGGATGGTCATTAAATTTATGAAACTCAATATTGTCAAAATCAAACCGAATTGACTGATTCAACCGAAAAAGCAGGAACCGGTCATCCAACCAGCTCGGTTATGACCAAAAACCACTAGAATTAAAAACTGGAAAAAAAAAAATCAAAAATCGAATAATAATGAGGTCCAACTGCAAAATTGGTTGACCTGCCACTGATTTGACCGATTTACTTGTGTTTTTCCATTAAAAAGAACTGATAATCCTTGGGCCGAATAAGTGAATAACTAAATAAGCCCATCAAACGGCTATGAGAAGGGATGCCAGCCACTTTTTATAATTGCTTTCAATTGCTTTACTTTCCAATGTGGGATTGCTTTCAATATTATAATGAGTTACTTTAAAAATAATGAGCTATTTTTATTTGAAAAATTTAAAGTGAAAAAAAATTAATTCTTAAATTTCAATATTTGATTTATTTTTGTCATTTCACCTCAATTTTTCTTATTTGTGTATATTTATTTATTGCATTTGGATTCTGGTTCGACCTTTTGACCCTTAACTTCTCTTGAATCGATGTTCTGGCCAGTTTTCAAAACATTGATCAAATAATTATTCCATTGATCATTAAACTTTTAAATTTTTTCGAATAGTCACCAAACTTGTAAAATTGTTATCCCATTGATCATTACACTTTAAAAAAATTCGAATGATCTCCAGACTTATCAAATCATTATTTTGTCCATCATTCAATATTATACTTATTTGACAATGAATCAGTAAAAGACACACTTATAAAAAAATTAATAAAAAATAAAAATAGAGATAAATAAAAGAAAACAAGAAAATGTTAAAACTCAATTGCTTTTTTTGTAAGCTCTCTTAATATATGAAAGAGCATTTCCGAGTTATTTACATCAATGATGTGTCATGTTAGCATTTTCTCTTGTCATGTCATCCAGTCCCTCAATTTTTTCCTTTTTTTTTTGTTTTTTTTTTGTTCGGCGAGTTATTGAATGATGGATAAGATGACAATTTGATAAGTTTGAGACCATCTGAGCAATTTTTGAAGTTTGATGGTCAATGGGATTACGATTTGATAAGTTTGGTAATCGTCCGATTTTTTTTTTTTTTTTTTAATATATAACTTAAGTGGTCAATAAAAATATTATACAAAATAGGCCATTTGGACTTTTAACCCCACCCTCTAAGAACCCCAAATTTATTTAAAGGCCTTCAACCCGGAACGGTAAAGCTTTGGTGTTGTCACGTGTCAAGCTCTCATAGGTACACAGGCTGTATTTGTAGAGAAAATGGCACAATGATGGGCTGCTGGAATTAATCTACTGTTTTAGTGGCCGGGTCCTCCAAGATTAACAAGTGAGTGCTGTTTTCATTTTGCCAAAAAGGGAGCTGCTGAACACGTTTTTCTTCTCATTTAAATGGCTGGCCAGATTTTGACAAGTGTCACACTTTACACCATTGGATGAAGACACTAGTGGGTTTCATATTAAATTGGCATTAGGGTTGGACGTCCAGCAGAACCAAAACAGAATTTAGATTCCTCTCTCTCATTTTACGAGTTCTTCTCTGCCTCTTGTCTCTCTTTCTTGGTGGTCCATTATCTATCAATTTTTGCACTCCAAAAATTTAGCCTATTGATGAGAAATTAATCCAACCTTGTATAGATAATCTTGAGTGATTTAACAAGGTGTATTGGTGTTATTCTTGAGTGAATGTCATTGTCGAAGCATAGAAGCTTGTGTTGAAATAATCTTGAGTGATTATTGTATAGGCTTCGATTCATCATTCTTGAGTGAATGTTGTCGATTTATGAGGCTTAATTTTGGGGGAAATTTTGTGTGATTTTCTGCTGGGTGCCAAAAGATTGTACTGGACAGATTCGTTGATTCCATTGATATAGTGATTTCTTCTGTTTGACGGAAGCTCAAAAGGGGATTAGGAACGAAGTTCCGAACATCTTGCCTTAGGGCGAAAATACCATGTTCTTCATTGTGTTTTTTTTTCAGTTTTCAGTTTTTTGTGATTTTTCATTTTTTTGTTGACTTAAGTGGGCTGATTTCTTGAACTTCTCGTAACAGTGGTATCAGAGCTCGTGACGGGGGTTCTTGGTGCCGGTGTTGGTAGTCTTGAAGGTTTCTTGCACTGGTTCAGTTGATCTCGTTTATTTCTTGAAATCCTAATAAGGGATTTTGGTGAGTTCGTTCCATAATTGTCGAGTTACATATATAATATTTGTCTATACTGTGAGACTTTTGTAACTGACTTAAAATCCCTAAATCTGAGACTTTATCTTGACAATGCCTTTATCTAGAAATCGTAAGTTGTCTGGAATCTAAGAATTGTCTTGATTTATAAGTTGACAATTTTGGACAAATTTTATGTTTTCTGCATGAGTTTATTATAATGTATATGGCATGTTATACTCGTGACTTGACACTGCTGGTTTTTGTGTAAACTACTTATTCATGTGGTGAATGGACTGATGAGATCTTACTGCATAATCTGTATTGTATAACTCACTTGTTAATTGTGCACTTTAAATTTGATTATGGTGTATGACATTTGAGTTCCTGCAAGTTGAATATACTGTTGACTTTGTATGTGATCTGCCTGCATTTTTTTTTTTATCAAATCGAGTTTTGATAATGTCAACTAAAGTTGAATTGGAGATTTTTAATGGTAAAGGAGACTTTAGTCTCTGGCGCCAGAAAATGCGAGCCCTTTTGCTTCAACAAAAATGTGCTAAAGCCATTGATGAGTCATGGCCTAATGATATGGAAGAAATTAAGAAAACTGAACTTGATGAAATTGCATGGAGTTCTATATTCTTGCATTTATCTGACAATGTGTTGAGAGAAATTGGTGAGACAAAAACTGCTGTTGAGTTGTGGAAAAAATTGGAAGATACTTATTTGAATAAAACCATGCCTAATAAAGTGTATCTTCTAAAACAATTTTTTGGTTTCAAATTAGACCCATCTCTTGATCTTGATGCTAACATATAAATGCATTGAGAAATAAAGAGTTAGAGTTAAAATCTGACAAGAGGGAATCTATTAGTGGTGAAAATTTGATGGTTAAGTCCAAACCAAACACAAATCCAAAAGTTGTCATTTCAATAAGCAACCTGGACACAAAAAGAAGGTCAACTTTAAAGATAAAATGAAAACCAAGACTAAGGGTAAAAAGTGTTTTTACTGTCTAGGTGAAGGTCATTTTATCAAAGATTGTCGAAAGAGACTTAATGATTTGAGAAATAAGTCTAATAATGATGGTGGTGCTGCTTTAGCCTATAATAATGAGACCAACATAGATGAGGTTTATGTTGCTGTACACAGTCCACCTAGTCAGGAGTGGATCCTTGACTCCGGTTGCACCTTTCATATGTGTCCTAAAAGAGAATGGTTTAGTGAGTTTGAAAATGTAAGTGGAGGCCAAGTGTTAATGGGTAATCACATGTCTTGTCAGGTTAAAGGAATAGGAACAATCACCTTAAGGTTGGATGGTAATAATGAATTGATCTTAGATAAGACCAGGTATGTTCCTGACCTACAAAGAAATTTGATATCCTTAGGTGTTCTAGATGACCTGAACTACAAAATTGTGATTAACATGGGATACATTAAGATCTTGAGGGGCTCTCAACTTGTTGCCGAAGCCCCCAAGAGACACGGGCTTTACATTTTACATACTCAAAATTTTTTTGACTCCACCTCAACAGCAATTTCTGCCCCCAATGATAAGTCACAATTATGGCATAAAAGATTGGGCCATATTAGTGACAAAGGTCTTCAGATTTTGAAAAAACAAGGTGCCTTTGGTAAAGATATAATTGAGAAACTCAGTTTTTGTGATCATTGCATACTAGGAAAGCAAAATAGATTACCATTTCTGCCTGGGATGCATAAATCTATGTCTATTCTTGAATATTTGCATGCTGATCTTTGGGGACCAGTTTCTGTGCCCACACATACTGGTTTTAGATTTTTCCTTTTAATCATAGATGATTTTTCTAGGAAAAACTGGCTCTTTCTGCTTGAACATAAGTCTGACACTTTTAATGCTTTTAAAGAATGGAAAATCTTGATTGAGAATCAAACAAATAAAAAGATCAAAGTGTTGAGGACTGATAATGGGCTTGAGTTTTGCAATTACGAATTTGATGAATTGTGCAAAGTGCATGGTATTCTAAGACACAGAACAGTGACACACACCCCACAACAAAATGGCTTGGCTGAAAGAATTAACCGAACTATTCTTGAGAGAGTTAGATGCATGTTATTAGGTTCTGGTCTTCCCAAGTTATTTTGGGGGGAAGCTGCAAAAACTGCTAGTCATTTCATAAATAGAAGCCCCGCCAGTGCTATACAATTTAAAACCCCTAAAGAAGTTTGGACAGGAAAACCTGTAGATTTGAGTAATCTAAAAATATTTGGGTGTGCAGCCTTTGCACATCAATCTGAAGGGAAACTTGAACCTAGGGCCCTTAAGTGTGTTTTTTTGGGCTATGGTGAAGGGGTATAGACTTTGGGTAAGAGAGACCAAAGGTTATAAGATCATTATAAGTAGAAATGTGGTGTTTAATGAATCTGATCTGCCTTGTTTGAAATCTGAAAATAACACTACTAAATCTGATCAGACTGAAAATAAAGGAAGGAAAATTGAAATTGAGGTGGAGCAAGTTAATAATGATAATCTACAACATGATCAGATTGAAAATAGTGAAATTGAGGCTCAAAATGATGAAGAAACTGATCAAAAGGAATCTGATTTTGAGGTTAATCAACCCTTAAATGATTATCAACTTGCTAGAGATAGAGAAAGGAGAGAAATAAGACCACATGTGAGATTTGATGATGAAATATCCCTTCTCACTGTTCAGAGGTTCATTGAAAATGAACCCGAGTCCTATAAAGATGCTATGAGTAGCAAGAACTCTAAGCATTGGCTAGAAGCAATGCATGATGAGATGGAATCGTTGAGAAAGAATAAAACTTGGACCTTGGTTAAAAGACCT
>NC_036249.1:22459115-22463292 GCF_002742605.1 Olea europaea var. sylvestris | reverse complement strand
ATTAAGAAAATAGAATAGATAAAGTCATGGAATCTTGAAGTTCAAAATCCCGATATTCTTCATCTTCTTCGAACTTCAAACCCTAGATAAAATCTTGCACGTCTCTATCTATGTTTTCTCTCCAAAATCTCTTTCTTTTGAAATTCAAGATGATTAAGGTACACAGGCGAGGGATTAAGACCCAATTTTCATGCAAAAATTAGTAATTTCCCTTGAAATTTCTCAAATCAACTGAAATTCGAGTTGCTAATTTAATTTTAATCCCTTGCTTAAGCGAGAAACACAACAAACTTCACTTTTCTTGTTTAAGCAAAAGAGTTCTGGCTTAAGTCTTTCTTAAACAAAAAATACATGTTCCGAAACCTTCATTTTTAGTCTTGTTGCTCTAGCAACGAAATTTTGCGCAAGTAAGACATACATAGTCTATTTGTCATTCTTGTTCATCATCCAACCTTTACATCAACTCTTTTATTTTGAAATCTTCAAAACACGCCGACTCGTCTTCTCTCCATTTTAATCAAAATTTGAGCTTTATCCTACAAACATGAAAATAATCGAAAAGTAATAGAATTATACTCCTACATCTCGAAATACTAATGAAAAGCCATTATATTTGAGCCCCCAGGGCACATCTCCAAGTGGTAAAAGGGGAGGGTGGAGAAATCCAACTTTGCTTGAGGCTGCTGCGTCAAGGGTTCGAATCCTGAAATATGGATTTGGCTCTTGGGTAAGTGTAAGTATACAAGCAGCCTTCCACCCTGTACCATGGAGGCATAACCTGCAATTTACCTCCCCCACGATGCTCCAGGACAGGGGTGGTGGGGGACCCTTAAGGTTAGGGTTTAACCTTTTTGAAAAGCCATTATATTTGAGCTTAGATAAATGTAAAAAGTTACACTTATCACTAGGTAATGAAGAGTACTTTAGAGGTGCGGACAAAAATCCCATATCGACTATTCGTTTAGACAGTCTTGAATTTATAAAAAGAATTGAGGAAAAGGACTGACCTTTAAATGATGGAGCCCCAGTTACATAACACTTTGAGTATTTATAACAACAATATATTAGTTGAAGCATATTGTCATTTCTATATTGATGCTTTACCTAAGTATTAATGTGTTGTAGTTGAATTTTTTAATCCAAAATTTTGTTTCTCAATCTTCTACTAGCGATCGAGAGCGTCGTGACTAATTGTGAGGTTGTTCTTATATTCTTCGCAATAATTTATCGACATCAAATTCACTTTCTCAACTATATTAATTTTTTGGTTATGTCACATATACTTTATGGTGTTCATAATGCACAAGTGACACAACATCATTGGAGAGTCGAAAAACAATTTTTTCAACCTCCAATCATGAAATTTCACATGTACATTATGGACACTCTCATGGATATCATAATATATACGTAGAATTATCCTTAATTAATTTTTGGTATTTGAGATCATACTCTTGTATGACTTCATTTTCAAAATCGAATTCCTAGTATATGACCTTTCATTTTCAAAATCAAAATGTGAATAAAGTTAATGATATCCTACCTATTGATAATCAAATTCAACTGAGTAGAGAAGGAAAAATGTCTCGTGCATTGTCAGTGTGCTCAAGAACCCAAAATTATACTAGAATTGAAGATAGAATTTGAAATCTTTATCAATATATGTTTATCATATAGAATAGAGGTCAGAGACTGACACCCTATAAATAAACTATCTTTGGTGTGGGACAAACGTAGGTAGTAATTTCGAAGGAAAATAGAAAACTTAAAAATTAATGGAAGGGAATTTTACTCTCCTCAAGTTAGACAAAAATATTTGAGTGAAATTTGAGTATTACCCAGTCTTCTAGCTTTTGTTATAACATTTAGTCCTTGTTTGGTTTGGATAAAAATTAAATTTTAGTATAGTTTAATAAAAATCGGTGAAATGTGTAGTTAAAAAATTGATTAAAAAATATGAATTTCATAGAATGTGTAATTGAAAATGAATTCAGAGGAGAAAAAAAATTAGTTTTAAGTAATGGGAGTCAAAGATATATGGGCTTATGAACTTCTAAAATTTCAACCTCTAGCAACCATCTTCTAGTTGTTAATGTTGGATGATTGCATACTTTTTAAACATATTTAGGTGCTTGTTCGGTAGTGATTATGAAAATTGATTTTTTGACTGTTAGAGGAAAAAAGTGAGTTCTATCTGTGAGAGAGGAAATAAAAAACGACAGCTGGCTTAAGGAAATAACAGTCAAAAAATTTGATTTTTTGGGATGAAAAATTAATACTAAACATGCACTTAGATCTCGTTTGAAAGGGCTTTTGCTTCTTGTAGAAGAGCTTAATTAAGAAGATACTTTATCTCAACTTCCTTTAAAAGCTCATTTAACTAAACAAAATGCTTTTCAAAAATTATCCGAACATATTCATAAGTAGTTTTCTAATCTACATAGCAGATTTTGACTTTTCAAAAGCCCAATTACCCGTTCTCTTAGTGCGTTCAACGATTAAAAAAAAAAAAAAAAATTGTACCTAATCTTAGGGTCTAAATTATAACTGAATTATGCTGCACAATCAAACAAAACCTGTCACAAAGATTATAATGAAACAATTATATCTGTTGACAAATGAAATCTCACTATCAAAGCTTTTTGTCAATTAAAAAGTGGCTCCAAACCCAAAACTCTATATTCAGACCATTCAAATCTCTCCTGCCTTTTGTTTCTAATTTCTATATACATATAAAATGTACAGCTCATTAGAATTTGTCATCTTATGTCTTAAATTAAAACCTTTTACCTTATTAGTATTGTGTTATAGCCAACAGGAATTAAGTCAATTAACGACAGGCTGTTTGTTAGCCGACGAATATTTTGTTTTAATTCATTGGATTTGGTGAATAACATTACAATATAGACGTACCTAACTCATAATATCATACTTACTTATTTTGTAATTTCTTAACTTAATTTTATAGTTTGAATTATTTGTCCATAGGCATGAAGCCAAAATCCTTAGAGCAAGACATTTCACCATTCTTTCCTAAATCCTAATCCTAATATAATAAAAATTTCCCTCGTATTATTAGTTGAATAATATACAGTAATTCCTTAGGTGATTAGGGATTGAAAATCAAAGAAATAGTTGTTTTCCACTTCAATTAGGCCGGTCGAGTTGCTTTATTGCCCCTTGCCTTTTTCATCCTTCGATAATTTCATTTTCGGATAGTTTTTCATTCTAATAACGACATCTCCAGCGATTCAAACTAAGGAGACACTTAAGTTGAGTATCGGTAGATAGAAAAAATCCATAGAACATTACAATTAGTCTCGATAAAGGGTTTTTCTTTTTCAAATATTATCGTGCCAAATGAACAAGAAGGCGGTCAAATATAGCCAAATTGCACGTAAATTACAAAGTCAAATTACACATGAGACACAAACAAAGCTTCCCAAATATCAGAGAAAACTTGAATAATGACCCTATGATGATGATATGAATTCAAAGATAGAAAACACTGCAACAAATTCTCAAGTTCTTTTGCTGTAAAAATCTGCTTCTCCACAATCATTTCCACCATTGATGTTCTAAAATCAGAATATGGATCGCTCGAACGCCTCACCACTGCTAAGCTATCTTTAACCCCTCCTTGTAACGGCATTAAACCCTCCTTAAAAATCTTCTTTTGAGCTCTTCTCGACTGAGCCCCGGCCTTTAATCCGTTGCTGATGCAGCGTTTTTCAGTAGTGAATTCTTCTTTGTCACGATATTCTGAAAAATCGAACTTTTTAGTCCTCGAATTCTCCTTCTTGTTTGAGCTCTTTCTAGTCTTCTTCTCTGAATAATTTTTTTGGAACTCGTAGGGTGTATTGAAAGGTGAAGTGGGGGATACTGGAGGGCACTTTCGACCCTCGATTTCAGTAGAAACAAGAAGACATTTTCGCTCCTCGGATAATCTTTCAGGCCATTTTGGTCTGCACATGAATGGAAATGGACGAGGAGGCGGCAAGAAATGCTCGATTAACTTAGAGCGTTGATGACTGTTTGTCTTAGGAATAAAAGTGGGATCATCAACGTCGTCGATGGTGTTTTTAGATTTGCACGAGGTGAGGGATGATTGAAACATGCGATAGAAACGCATTTTGAAGCGATTCTCCATAGGGTTTGATAGTAGTTCTTGTTTCAA
>NC_036249.1:22454646-22457447 GCF_002742605.1 Olea europaea var. sylvestris | reverse complement strand
TAAATAAATAATCACTTTTCACAAAATTCAACCACTATTTGGACTCCATTTTTAAAACTTATTTTTCTCCAACTCAATTTCAATTACACATCAACTTCTATCAAAGTTTACTAAAAATTTAATTTTTAACGAAACCAAACAGGGGCTTGTTCTCAATAAAATGAAGCTCAAACAGGAATTGAATCTTGTTAAGAAGAGTAGTTCAAATGTTTATGATTAATCATTACGTTGATATACATCTAACCTAAAAAATTACTCTAAGCACAAATAGAATCGGGAGTGCACAATGGGATTATGGGACATTTGGTCTACTATGCCAAGGTTTTCTTTGTATTGTCGTACCCGTGTGTTGATCTTCAAGAATTGGATTCGAAACTATATTTTGGAAAGGAAATTTTTCAAATTACAAAACAATTATCCGGGATTATGAGACATGTATAAATATTTTGGTATAATCAATAATCAACACATATAGTGTATAAGGACTAATTTTCATCTCTACTTACTTATAATACGTTTGTATACATGATATCAGAGTCATTCCTAGTAGTATTGTCTCCCTCGAACTCACCCCAAATATATAGACATTTATTGTCATGTACTATAATAAAATCCTTCGTGTTTAAAGTCGACGAAAAACAAAAAAACTTTTTATTGAATATAAGGATAATAGCCAACATTGATAAAATATTGTAATCTTTGACATTTCATTGTCGTCGTACACCACCATCCCGAATACCTAGGTCTCAACCAGACACGATTGGATGGAAATTAAGCTGTGGCTCTTCTCATCCCTCTTTCAAATTAAGCATCTTCAAATCCTAGTAGCTTCCATGAACTAAAAAACACATCAAGAAGTGCAATTTTTGTTCTTTCTTCTCCCACCAAAAGCTACATGACATTCGTAGATTGACCCAGATCATAAAGTCCTAGTTATCTCAATGATAGCAGAAAAAGTGGGTCTACTTGATTTTTACATTGTATAGGACCAAAATTTTGAATTTAATCCAAATTTGAGAAATAAAAGAATTCCTATTGTGATAAAGAAAAAGAATTTTAGTTTCGTATTGAACTTGAAATATTGCAATATGGTAAGAAAAGAATTCCTTTTTTATTAAGGAGATAGATCAAGGTGGTAATTTGTAGAAGAATTGTANTTACTTGGCATGTCTAATTTTTTTATTGAATGGCTGACATACAATTTTAACATAATTGTCATGATTTGCTAGTGGAGTTCCCTTTTGCAAGTACAAACTAGTGAATTTGAGACTTGGAGATATGCACTTTTTCTCTCTTGATTAATGTTATAAAGCCCCTTTATTCAAGTCTTGCTCGTTTTTAGTGAATATTCACATCCTTTAGGAAATAGTTGTATCCTCTTGTATGATTTGGACTACGGTTGTCTCTTTGTTTACAGACGTTCTAGAATCTTCAAATGTTGTTTTTACGTGATTTTGGTCGAATGTCAGACTTACAAGATTAGACATATCTAATGACATGTTGGGTTACCTTACTTTAAGATTCTAAAATATTCTAGCCGTGATAAGACAATAAGTTCATTTAAAAATAATAATAATAATGACAAGAACTTGTGTGTTGTACGTTGATTATTCTAGTTTTGGATAGGGAGAAGTTGGGTAAGCAATGAAAATATTGTATAATAAAATTTAGTAAACTAATAAATTATTCTTCTCTTGTGATTGTCAACGATTTGTCGAACCACGTTTAATTTATATTTTTCTCTTTCTAGCTCATTTTTGTGTTTTTTGTTACCATTTGTTAGGTAGGAATCAGTGGCGATATTGTGAGGCAATCAACAGTCTAATATCCTCTAGTGTGTTTGGACTACGGTCATCTCTTTGTTTAAAGACGTTCTAGAATCTTCAAATATTGTTTTTACGTGATTTTGGTCAAATATTAGACTTACAAGATTAGACATATCTAATGATTGATGACATGTTGGGTAACCTTGCGGAAAGTTTCTAAAATATTCTGGGCGTGATAAGACAATAAGTTCAAGTTTCAAACATTAAGAGCCTAGACATGTCTCGATGTAATAACACTTTTTCATATTCTTAATATGGTTTTAGTTATTCTAAAACCATTACTATAAGACCATCTTGTCTACATTAAGCAATTCAAAATAGAGTTGATCGTCTTTGTTCTGCCTTTTCCATAATTTTAGTGGAGGCCATGCCCCCTCGACGCTCAAATTAGCCAGCAGTTTGAATATTACGAACATAAAATAATCATAAGTGGGCTGTCTTAGGAATCACGTGGGTTGCTGAAAGGCCTCTTGGGCTTTCATCATCTCAATGAAAATGGGCTTTAGAGGCCCAAACATTTCTCCAGAAGTAGTTAGATGGAGAAAATTACTTATATGCCATAGTTATCAAATCTGATCCGAACATTGACCTGAGTTAGTCATCGGGTCCCCGATCAAACTGGTAAGCAAGTAGTTGGACCGACGAGTTGATGCTTATGGATCAAAATTTTTAAATAATAACTAAATGAACCTAGTTATTAAATTTGATATGAACATTGACCTGATTTAGTCGTCGGATCACTAGGTCATTGATCGAATTGGTAAGTTATTAGTTGGACTGGTGAGTCGATGCTTATGCATTAAAATTTTAAAAAATATATTAAGAGCCCGTTTGATTCCCATTTTTTTAAGAATGAAAATTAAAAATATAGTCGTTACGGAACTCACACAAGAAATAGAAAGTCAAATATGAAGGCTTGATGTGATGAATAACGGTAATATTTTTCATTTTTGTGACCAAAAAATGGGAATCAAA
>NC_036249.1:22435007-22453476 GCF_002742605.1 Olea europaea var. sylvestris | reverse complement strand
ATATGGAACTAGTTTGGCAGTTCCATTTCACAATTCTTATACTTTTGCTTCTAGTTTTTATAGAAGAGTTTCTCGAATAAGTTCGTTGAGGCTAATGCTCTCTAAAAGCTCTTCTTGCCACACAAAATACATGAAAAAAAAATTATCCAAAAAAGTTTAAAAGTAATTTCTTAGTCTCAGAAACAGGTTTTAATCTTTCAAAAGTCTTCCAAACATACCCTCAATATTTTAAATAAAAGCACTATTGGACTTTGGAAAACCTCCAAAAACACTCAAAGCCCCTGTTTGGTGGTGGAATAAAATCGAATTTTTAGTTAATTTTGATAAAAGTTGATAAAATGTGTAATTGAAAAATTGTGAATACCAAAAAATGTGTAATTAAAATTAGTTGTTAACTTTGACTCAGATTAAAATATAAATTTTAATTTCTACCAAACCGGGGCTATATCTCAATTCATCTATTGCTTGTCTTTGAAAAAAATGTTGATGTTCGCATCAGAAATGGTAAATAAACATTACGGAAAGTAACATACATCAAACATTGCTTAATCAACTATAGCAAAGAAAGAAAGAAGAAGAAGTACAAATCTGCCCTTATTTGGTGGGGATTATAATCAATTTTTTAGTAGATTTTGATAAAAATTAATGAAATATGTAGTTAAAAAGTTGTGGGTCCCTTAAAACATGTTGTTAAAATTAATTATTGACTTTAACTTAAATTAAAATTTAGATTTTAATTCGGACAAAAAAAGATGACTCATAATCCTTTTTTGAGAATGGGAGTTTCAAGCTATGCCTACTAAAAAGTTGTTGGAATAGATTCCAATTACAAAAGAATATCCTAGTTTTATATTCTCAATTCAATTGATAAAAGCATTGGCAATATTTTTAGTAATCTTGATCTTATAATGACGAAGGTGTCACCTTTTGAAAGATGAAATTGGTATCCATTCATAGTGGCATATTATCTTACCCTACTGCCTGCGAGTCAGAAAAAGTGTTGCATGCTTCCTTAGAACGTGGAGACTAAGAATGTTAGGACAATTTTGTTTGTTGTTTGGAATCATTACAAGTTCAAGATTCTATCAAGATTTGCCTAGATTCTAAGGACATGTGCACTTTAAAAAGTGAATGTGTCTTTTTCAAAATGGAATTTACATGCCTGTCTTTACACATATTGTCATGGGAATCAAAAGGGAATCAATTATACTACAAGTACAGAAAATATTTCATAGAAGTTCTACAGAACAATACTTGACACAAATTCATTGACTTTGAACTAAAAATGGGCAGAAATTGCACCTGTGAATAATTCCCTGTACGGAAGGAATTATTTAAGAATAAAGTTGAATTGCTAGAAGATCTTTGACATAGGAGCTGACAGATCGACACAGTGTCGTGGGAACCAAATAAAAAAGTCTCCAAAAAAAAAGTGGACCCTTCCCTTGCTGTGAGGGTTGGTCAGGGTGTTTGTCACCCATTTATCTGGTAGTGTAGCAGTTCTGACTATTCAAAGGGAATGATGGAAAGATACACACTTTATATATAGAATAATCATTACAAAATTTAATTTCTTGATATTTATGAAAAACTGAAATAATTTAACAGAAAACCAATAGTAATTAAAAGTGAAAGAGATGGAACAAGAAGATAGATATATATGAGTCAAAACTCTAGTATGTATTTTTTGAGAACTAATACCCATATTTATAGGATTCAAGATGATAGTTACAATTAGAATAGAATAAACTCTTCTAGACTATGTAAGACTTATATACGTATCATGATAGGACTAAATAATAGTAAAAAAATATCTCATAATTTTACAACAAGTTTTGCTTCTTCTTCTTCTTTTTTGGTTACATTATTGACATTTTTATGTATAGTATGTTTTGAGCTTGAGATGCACAAAAGGACACTACAAAAAAATGCGGCTTCAGAGACAGAAATTTTTGCCTCTAATGCCTTAAATTCTGTAGCTAAAGATTTTCACAAACGGAATTAAATGGTTGGAAAATCCGTTGGCAATACCCCCGTCGCTAAATTAACAACGATCTAAGTAATTCGTCGTTAATTTAGCAACGGAAGAAGACGTTGGTGTTTACCAACGGCCATTTCCGTTGCTAATTAGTGACAAATTTTTTCATTGCAACATAGTTATGAATTATGTTCGTTGATGATTACCAATGGGTTTCTGTCGCTAATTTAAATTAAAATCTTTAAAAAAAAAAGATTTTATTTTAGTAATTATTTTCTTGAAAACTTCATACATTAAAGTTTAAACAAAAGTTAAAAAAAAAAAAAAAAATGTTGAAATCCAATAAAGTGTAAACATTCATTAATTTTTGAGTTCCACTTTCGAATGGCAAATTCAAAGGCCAGCTCCATTGTCTTGGTGCCACCCATACTTGAGCCTTAGGGAACTTCCTTGAAAATGGACCAACAAATATTTATGCTCATAAGCAAATGTAGGCAGGATAATACATTCCACAGGAGCTCTTAACTCTTTAACAAGCTGCAAATCACAAAAAGCATATACTAGTAAGTATTAGGTTTCAAAATAGAGGAAATCCTCCCAATGGTCACTGAGCTTTGTGAAAAATCCCCTAGGAGGTCACTGAACTTCAATACGTCCCTGAATGGTCACCAAACTTTGCCGAAATCCCCCTAGAGGTCATCGAATTTCAAAACGTCCCTAAATAGTTACTGAACTTTGTCGAAGTCCTCCAAAGAGGTCACTCAGTGTTGCAAATGGGGACCCATGCATAACTAGTTTAGTGACTTTCCAGGAATTTTTTGTAAAATTCAGTGACCACTCAAGGACGTTTTGAAGTTCGATGACCTCTTGGGGGACTTTGAAAAAGTTCAGTGACCATTTAGAGACGTATTAAAGTCCGATGACCTCCTAGAGGATTTTTTGCAAAGTTCAATGACCATTGGGGGAATTTCCTCTTCAAAATACCATCTAACATTCATAGCAGATGGACAGAAATGCTGCTGCATATGTATGCCCCATAATTATTTATGGCGTGACTAGCTTATAAGTAAGGTCGAATCTTGCATTCTCGTAGTAGATGCATCTAATATACTTAATCGTTATGTTTACTCTCTGAGGTATAACGACTTTGCATAAAGGTCCATGGAGAAACAGACGAGAATTTCTCGCATAAAGATACTTGTAGAAGTCCAAAAACTAGGTGAGAATAGGCTAATTTAGGTACAGCTAATTTGTCTTTCAAGTACTTTTCGAAGCATGAGAATAGTAGATGGAAAAGACCTGGATGCATTCCTTGGTTGAAGCAATTGGTGCATGAACCCATAATCCACCAGATTTGAGCTTGATGACTGTCATCCGAATATTTGTTGAGACACTGCTGAAGCCCAGTGCTTGCTCTTGTTCAAATAGCCATACGTTATCTTTCACAGCCTGATATTTAACAGAAAGAAGAGTTACTAAAACACATTAAACATTTACATGATTTGCCCCTTAATCTTGCAAAAGAAAGAAATCTTGTTTAAGATACAAATAGTACGATAATTTTTCACTACAATCTACACATGAAAAATGCTTGAGGTACATTATGGTGTCCATTCGCCTTGGTATTGGTTGAGGCGCCTGTGGGCCCAGGTGTGGCAGGCGCCTCGGCCAATGTTAAAGCGCCGAGTGTACATTTTGGACACCAAAATGGACACCGCAATGTGCCGATAGCATTGTCAATCTACACATACATGGAAACAACAAAAATATCTATGACCACTTCGTTTGGATACCGAATGTTTCTATGAAATTTAAAATTCTAACCCATATTATTTTCCGTCAATTACTTAATTACAAACCCACATCATATTTCCTTCAATTAAACTTTTCTTGATGATACCAACGAACAAGAAGCGATTACTTCCAATAAACATTATTAAAATTGTCCCCGTTAATCGTTGATGGAGTGCATTAATGAATAATGATGGAATAGTTATCAAAAACTCCATTTGAATCTTGATACTGATTTATATTAGAATTGTAGATAATATTATCAACAATCTTAAAAGGTTTTGTTGCCTCAATTATTTTGGTAGTGATCATATGCTCAATTTTTTTTTTCTTGGTTATGTTTTCAAGATGCTTGCATCAATCATTTTGTCTAAGACTTTCAAATTGCTTAACATATGACCAAACATCTGGCAAATATTGTTTAAATGAAATAAAAATAGTAAGTTCAACAATAGTATATATGATGAGAACTTTGAAGAAAACAGCATGACTAATGTCATTCATCAAGACTTAAAAGTCCTCAACTGGGGACGTTGGGATGTAGAATAAGAAAGCGAGAAAATATGATACTCTATGTGAAAACATTACTCTTCGTGAAAAGAAAAAGATGAAAAATGCATTGAAAATGTCACGTAAAATCATAATTTATTTCATAAATTCAATAATTTTTAAGCCCATAATGAAGTCCACAAGGAAAGGAATTTCAAATCAAAGTTTCTGAGCATTTTGATAAAAATTTTAATAAATTTTTAAATTTATTAGGGAAAAAAACACTTTTTGAGTTTCTTATGATTGAAAGTTTTGGTTTCTAAAATATATTGAAAATGGAGGCACTAACAAAGTTTTGGAACAACATAGATGGAAATTCCCCGAATGAAATATTTGTACTTTTGTGTTTGGAAATTAATAAGTGTCTCTATCATCAAATCTTTAGAAAAAAGAGAGATCTGTTTCCTCTCTCTCTCTCTCTCTCTCTCTCTCTCTCTCTCTCTCTCTCTCTCTCTCTATTTAGAGAATTCATTTCGGAAGTATTTATAAATAATTTAAATTATAAATAATAACAATGAGTAGTAAACAAGTGGATAATATTTTGAATCTTTTGTAATGTGTGAAAAAAATGTGACTTGCATCCGTTTCATGAGCCATACATAGACATCTGTTGAAAATTAGACTCTCGTGATTCTTATCCACACAAGTGAGTCTCCGTAAATGTGTTGGCATTTCATCCACGTAATATATGCACGACCTTTCCACGCACTACTGCCATGTTTGGAAATATAAACTCGATTATTAGATAGTATTAAAAAATATACACATGCTAATATGATATTGTATATTAAACATTTACCACTATCTTATTTATAAATTACAATATGAAGATATTGTGAAGAGTTTCGCTTGCTTAGGTTAGTGAGGTATTTTGAGAGATTGTGTAATCAAATCACCACATGGTTTTGTAGATATTGAGTGTTCTCATGTCCTTATGTACTGTGAGTAAACTATTTTGCTGACACATGATCACTTTCCGTAGACGCAAACCTTCTATTAATTAACATATTTTGTTTATAATAACAATTTTCGTTAAAAAATTTTGTTAGAATATTTTAAAATGATGAACAAATATTTGACCACAATTTTGTATTTCTTATTATGAATTTAAAAATATGAAGGGGTAATAAGTTTTTTTTGCCCCTCTCTATCTTGACAGACTTTTGGACAAAAATAATCATTAGGGATAAAATGTGTTTACTAATGAAATGTTGAAAGCAAAATTAGATGAAAATACATTGGGGACTTAAGTTTAATAACGAGTAAATACATGAAACTTCTATGCAAATAAAATGCGGTGTGTCAACATATTTAGCCATTATACAATTCTATGATAATATTTTATCTAAATTTTGAGGCAAACCTGTTTTTGCAAATATATTGTTTCAACCAATTTTTGAATGAACGAGAAATTAAAATTGAAAGTAAAGACATTAAGAGCCTGTATGAGTTTATTAAAATGTTAAGAATGCATTTTGGAATAGTAGATTGATAAGAAATGTGTGGTTAAAAATTAAGAAAATATTTTATTTTATTGAAAATGTGTGGTTAAAAAGAAGAAAAAAATTGGAATCAAACAAGAGCTAAAAACATATAGCATTGATACAATTGGAGGGAAATGAAAGTTATTTAACCTATATTTAATAGATGAACAAAATCTTCACTTCTAACTTTAGTTTTAACCCTTTGAGAAGGGTTTGAAATGTTGAAATAAGTTAAAAAATCTTCAAATTAAAATTAAAATTAGTTTTCATTTTAAAATTTTTGATTTTAATATTGAGATTCAATACAAAATTTAATCTCATTATTATATTTGTAACTTATATTCAATTTGATTAATTTTCATTATGAGAGTGTTGAATTTTCTACCATAAAGGGGGTGATTTTCCATTGTTTTACACAACAAAAAAAACTAACACTTGAAAAATATTCTCTAGTCATTTTATACTATTCTATAATTTTGACAATTGATAATGGCTTGTTCTTTCTCTTTCTGTGGTCGTGTTCATAGAAGGAGAATTGACTGCTAGTTATAAGGGTTTTATTTTGAAGTCGTGCAGTGCCCAAAGTACCCACATGAGGGGGAGGCCATACAGCTTTTGGACAGTGTTTATCTCTACTTTTTTAGACCATTGTTTCTAACTCTATTCTCATCTTTATATTAATTGACTTATACTTATATATTGCGAGGAAATCCCCCCCAATGGTCACTGAACTTTGCCGAAAATTCCCTAGGAGGTCATCGAACATCAATACGTCTCTAAATAGTCGCTGAACTTTGTCGAAGTCCCCCAAGAGGTCATCGAACTTCAAAACATCCCTAAGTAGTCACTGAACTTTGCCGAAATCCCTAGAGAGATCACTCAACGTTGCAAATTTGGACCCTATACATAACTAGTTTAGTGACCTCTCAAGAACTTTTTGCAAAGTTCAGTAATCATTCAAGGACGTTTTGAAGTTCAGTGACCTCTTGAGAGACTTTGAAAAAGTTCTATAACTATTTAGAAACGTATTGAAGTTAGGTGACCTCCTCGAGGATTTTCTGGAAAGTTCAGCGACCATTGGGGGGATTTCCTCTATATATTGCTGATAACTTATTACACAAATCATGTAATTTTTACAACAATCAAAAGTCGTGTGTGTGGTTTGTGTAATAATAATTTGTGGTAATTGTTAACATATTCATTATTATTATGCTTCAAATTTTTATTTGACTTTGCTAAATTTTAGAACCTTTTATAATTTTCATTTTGAAATTTATTACAAAATTTTGCATTCTTGGGAAGCTTATAGAATTTTTTTCATCATTAAATATAGCAGTTTTCTAATTTGTCTTTCACTATTTTAATCCTAAGAATGTGTTTCTATTTTGATAACTTATTGAAAAGTTTTTGAAACATATTGTTATTTACTTGTTCGCTAAGTTTATTTGAATTTTATTTTTGCATTATTATATACGTAATTTCTAATTACATTCACACGTTAATATCGCAAATATTTTAAATCTTAAACACACAAGTTACAATTCTGAAAATGCTATGAACAATGCTCATTTTATTGTCTAAAAAGTTCAATGATAGTAATATTGCTAAATTGGAAAATTTTGATGGAAAAAATAAACGGAATATTGGTTGATTGTTCTAGGACTAATTTCTGCTATAAAAGAAGAGAATGAAGGAAGAGAATTTACCTCATGGTATAGCCCAAAACAAATTGAATTCAATTGTCATAATCGAATTTTAAGTGCTATTTCCAATAGAATTTATGATATTTATCAAAATATCACGAGTGCTAAATTTCTTTGGAAAACTTTAGAGGAAGAATATGGAATTGATGATGCTAAAGTCGATAGACTTAATGTGTCAACTTTTAACAAATATGTTATGGTGTACAGAAAATCTATAAACGAACAAATCCATCAATTTCAAGATTCACTACTACATGTAATAGAAAAGGGTCAAGTTTTAGTGAGGACTATAAGGTTTCATGCCTTTGGTCGGATTTTGCTAAAGGTCTTAGACAAAAGTAATGGATTTTAATATTGAACCAAGTATTCAATTCTTTGAGAATTGAAGGGCATCATAGAAATCATATCAACAAGGTGATGAATCACATGCTAAAGCAAACTTGGTAGAAAATTCGAAAACCACTACTAACTTCTCAAAGTAATTTAAGTCTCGAGGTAATAAGTTTAAGAAAAACTCTCATAGTTATAGGAAAAATCCCCAACCTAAGAATAACCACACTAAGGTTAACAAAGGTAAAAATAAGAAGCAAGGGCCATGTTATGTATGCAGAAGAACCAACCATCTTGCTCGAGATTGCTAGTACAAAAGGACGAAGGTGTACAAGCTTAAGGACAAATTTCAAAGGGATCAAGTAAACATGTTGAGGATGGTAGACATACCATTATGTGGGAATCATCAACCTCTTTAGACAATTTTACTTGTACTAGTAATGAATGGTGGTTAGACTCTGGAGCACATATTCATGTTTGTTTTAATAAAAGTTTGTTTAAATCTTATCAGACTTCGAGCGGATGAAGTGTAGCTTTGGGAAATGACTCCACCGCTTTTGTACTGGGAATTGAAAGTGTGAGCTTAAGATGACTTCTGGGAAGAATTTAATTTTAGATCAAGTTTGCCATGTTCATGAAATTAGAAGAAATTTAGTTGATAGATTATTTTAGTTAAACAAAGTTTTAAACTTGTAATGGAGTCAAATAAAGTTGTTATAACAAAAAATAATGTCTTTGTTGGGTTATATTATATTAATGATGAATTGTTGAAATTAAATATTATTGAAAATCTTCATCATAATTCTTCCATGGTTCTTAATGTTAAAGTTAGTTATTTGTGTCATGAGAGATTTGGTCATGCTAGTAATATGAAGATCAAGAAACTTATGGATCTAAACTTGATTCCAAAATCTCAAGTTGGTACTAATAAGTGTGAAGTTTGTGTACAAGCTGAACAAATTAAGAGACCTTTCAAATCTATTAAAAGGGATACAAATCTCTTAGAATTGATTCATAATAATGTTTGTGATTCTAATAGATCGCCAGCACGAGTTGGTAATAAATATTTTGTAACATTTATAGATGACTATTCTAAGTATTGCTATATTTATTTATTGAAAAAGAAGGGTGAAGTCTATGATAAATTCAAAATCTATAAAGTAGAGGCCGAAAATCAATTAAGACGTAAGATAAAAACCTTGAGGTCCAATAGAGCAGGAGAATATAGAATAATCTTAAGGATTACTATGATGATAATGATATAATACACAAAGTGATATCTCCATATTCACCAAAATTCAATGGTATTTCAGATAGAGAAACAGAACTTTGATGGATATAGTAAATGCTATGCTCATATGTTTCAGAGCACCTGAAAACTTATGAGATGAAACTGTCCTAACTTCTTGTTACATATTGAATCAAGTAATTATTAAGGACAATATTAAAACTCTATACGAGTTATGGAAAAAGTGATCTCCTAGGTTAGATTTTCTAAGAGTGTGGAGGTGTTTGGCAAACGTAATTATACTTGATCCTAAAAGAAAGAAAATATGACACAAAACCGTGGATGTTGTTTTCATAGGACATGCTCAAAATAGTAGTGCAAATAGGTTCTTGATCATAAATTTCGAAGTAAGTGACACTTAAAATAGTACTATCATTGAAGCTAGAAATGCTACTTGTTTTGAAGATTTTTTCATTTAAAACTACAATTTCAAGCGAACCCTCGACTTCAAATAAAATGTTTTTAAATATTATTCCATCTAGTTCATCTTTAGAATGTGAAGTTGAACATGAACTCAAGAGAAGTAAAAAATTAGAAAGGAGAAATCATTTGGAGAAGAATTTCTTAAGTATCTAATTGAAGGTGAATCTAAAACATATAAAGATACTATGGTCTCTACTGATGCATCTTATTGAAAAGAAGCTATCAATGATGAGTATGAGTAAATTAAGAAAAATAATACTTGGGTTTTATGTGATTTACCTCAAAGTAGTAAGGCAATAGGATGTAAGTGGATATTTAAAAGGAAGTTGAAACTTAATAGAAGTATAGATAAATATAAAGTTATGTTAGTAGCTAAAGGATTCACTCAAAAAGAATGAGTAGATTATTTTGATACATATTCTCATGTTACATGAATAAGCACTATTAGGACATTGTCAGCATTAACTAGTATTTATAAATTGATCATTCATCAAATGGACGTTAAGATTACATTTTGAAATGGTGATTTAGATGAAAAAATATATATGAAACAATCAGAAGGATTTAAAGTTAAAAGACAAGAACACATGGCATGTAAATTAATGAAGTCATTATATGGACTAAAACAAGCTCCTAAATAGTAGCATGAGAAGTTCAATAGATTTATACTAAATTATAGATTTAAATTAATGCATATGACAAGTGTGTATATTGTAAAGAAGATACAACGAGCATGTGATACTTTATTTATATATAGATGACACATTAATATTTGGGTCAAATTTAAGATTTGTCAATGATGTAAAATGTTATTTGTCAAAGAATTTTGAAATGAAAAATTTGAGAGAAACTCATATAATTTTGGAAATGAAGTTAAGGAAAATATCTGAAGGAATTTCACTAAATCAATCCGGTGCTATTAAAAAGATGTTGGAAAAGTTTGGGCATTACGATAAGAAGCTAATTTCTACTCTATATGATTCAAATGTGCACTTGAATAAAAATTTAGGTGAACTAGTTTCGCAATTTGAGTATTCTCAAATTATAGGATCTTTATTGTATATAGCAAATAGGACAAGACCTGATATAACCTTTGCTATTGAAGGACTTAGTAGATATACGAATAATCCAAGTAAAGAATATTGGAATGTTTTAGAGAGAGTGCTTAAATATCTTAGAGGTACATTAGATTATTCTATAAACTATAGAAGTTTTCAAAATGTTATTGAAGGATATAGTGATGCAAATTGAATAACTGATAATGTAGATATTAAGTTTACTATTGGATATATATTTATGCTAGGTGGTGCGGCCATATCTTGGGGTTCAAAAAGACAAATGATTATCTTTAAGAGTACTTTGAAGTCGGAGTTAATAGCATTAGATACAACATGTACTAATGCTGAGTGACTTAGAGATTTATTATTAGATATACAATTAATAAGTAAGCCAATTCCAGTTATTTCAATACATTGTGATTGTAAAGAAGTAATAGAGCTTGTAAATCAATCTCACTCAAATAAAAAGATGAATAGGCATATTCAAGTAAGACTTAAGTCAGTTAAGGCCTTACTTAAGAAAAATGTGATTTCTCTCAATTTTGTGAGATCTGAAAAGAATTTATTAGACAATTTAACCAAAACTTTATCCAAAAAAGTTGTTAATGAATCATCGAGGGGGATGGGCTTAAGCCCATAAGGGAGTAACCCTACCTTTGTGATTGAAAATCCCACGAAAAAGGTTCAATGTGATAGGAACAACTCGCCCTGCGTGACTTCTAGTAACACTATATTTGTTTGTGCTCACCCCTATGGTGATAGTGTTATGGTTGTGATATTAGAAAGGGTTTAACCCTGAATGAGTACCGAGATGAAAATTCTCGCGAGGTGTAGGTTACACGCATCCTTGGAGGACTTACCTATATAAAAGTTATCATGAGGTTGTGAATATGGGATTGAGCTATTCCTTAAAGACTCTTACTAGATTCAAGATGAACGCATGACCATTAACAACGTTACCCGCCATGAGTTGAACCTAAATCGATACTGTGTGTGGAACAATTGAAGTTTGGTCAAAAGAACCTAATTCAAGGCTTAGTTAATTATGGCTTCCTTAAATGAAAATTGTTATCACTAAATGAGGTTCAAATCTAAAAGACACTTATGCCTAATATATATAAAACTTGCGGGAAATTGTTGAAAATTAAGTTATAAAACTTTCAAAATTGAATATTAAAATTTCAGCTTTCATTTTAATTTCCGAGTTTATCTTTTTATTTTTTAAAATTTTTAATTTTTTATCTTTAATTTTTAGATTCAATAAAAAAAAATTTAATCTCATTATTATATTTGTAACTTATGTTAAATTTGGTTAATTTTCATTATGAGAGAGTTGAATTTTTTCTACAATAAAGGAGATAGATTTCTCATTACATACAACAAATCAAACACTTGAAAAATACTTTCTAGTTTTTTACACTACTCTCTAGTCATTTTATATCATCTTTTTCTATAAATTTTGGCAAGTGATAAGGGCTTATTCTTTTTCTGCTTGTAGTCGTGTCCATAGAAAGAGAATCAACTGTGAACTATAAGTATTTTATCTTGAAGCCGTACAGTACCAAAAGTACTCACACGAAGGGGAGGCCACACGACTTTAGGACAGTGGTTTTTCGTAACTCTTAGGCAAGCTTTTTTAACTCTATTCTCATATTTATTTTATTTGACTCATGCTTATAATTGATAGTTCATTGCACAAATCACGTTATTTTTACAACATATATATATGGGGAGAGGGACCATATGCACAGTATGCAATATTATTATTTAATTTTGAGATTCCATTTTAAAATGTGATTCTTATTAACATTAAACTATAAACCCTACGTTAAAATAAATAATCAACACTTAAAATGTAACGATACAACTCTCGACCATGGTTCACTAGATTCGATCCAAGCATCAACATGGTCCATATCTAGTGGATACTATGTATGTTAACGTTATAGATTGAATGTCGCATGGACCATGTCGAGATGATGGAATAGTGATCATGGTCGAGGGTCTTATCATTACATAAAAGGTTTAGGATCCTCTTCTTAATAACATTGATATTTTAAGATTGAAATTGAAAATCAATATGGTATTAGAATCCATATTAGTAAAATGATTCGTTCGATCCATATAGTGCGCTATGAGTCACATCATGCAGATATATTTCAATGATAAATCTTACATCGATTATAGATGACATAAATGACCGACATATTGGAGTTGAGCACTTGATGCACTTTTTAGGAGTACGGTAAGTAATTCAAAGATGTGTACTAAATTCTTTCAACCACATTCACCCCAAATTCAACACCCATGGCCATGAAAGTCGGCGTGGGAGAAGGAAGAGGAGTTTTCTTTTCCTAAAAATGTTAACGTTTTTTTTGTAATTAAGAAATTGATGGTATATATATTTGGCTTAAAAATTTTCAAAATATCTTTAATCACATGACATTTTAAAGTACTTTTGGACGTGAAGAGTTGGTGAACATCTTAGAGCCATATAAATAAAGATTGAAAACTCAAATGTCACAAATAAATTACACATAAATGTTAGTTTCTTTTTCATTTAAGAAGAGTATTGCTTTGGAATAATCGAGCCATGGTCCTTAAATGATCTAGCAATAATCCCCACAAATGATAAGTTAGGGATGTCAACAAGTCCAACCGTAAGCCAAAACTTAAAGTTTGAGCTCGACTCGAGTAAAAATAGTCCGAATTTTTGGTTGGAACCAAGCCGACCTTTTGCTCGGCCAAAAAATCTAGGCTCAACCTGAACTTTTGGCGAGTTGAGCCGAGCCAGCTTGTTTTTTTTTAAGCCGTGACAATTTTAACATTTTTTAAAGAATTTAAAATTTAGACAATTTATGCGAATTATAAGTTAAATAAAAATTACAATCCTCCTCATTTTTCCAAGTTTGAGACTGGCTATAATCAACGTAGGCGGAATTAAAATTGTATACGAATAAAATATTTTGTGTACAATTTTTCTTAAAATAAATAAATTTAAAATTATATATTTAAACAAATAAATATGAATTGTACCCCATATTTATAGCAAAAAAAAAAAATCATTTTCAACCAAATTTGAAATTGAAATTGAAATTTAAAATTTGAATTTGAGATCCAGACTTAATGCTGCCTTAACAGGCAGTTATATTTCAGCAGCTGCCTTATCTTCTACATTTTTTTATTAAAATTTAAACTCGTGCCACAAGCTGGGTCAATTCGGACTTTTTTCAGGTCGAGTCATTAGCTGTCCAAACCGATAAAGTCAAATTGATATACCCCTAGCTATCAATAATCTCTGGACCCATTTACAAAGGTGTATCAAAGAAATTTGCAGAGAATCCATTTTAATAGGTACATTTAATTGTATATACTATTTCTATGCTCTTTCTTTTTCTTCGTTTCACAATCGCAGATGTATATGAAAAGAAAACGGAAAATAAATTTTGGGACCAAGTTACGTAGCACCACTGATGTTAATTTTTTCATGGTCCAATTCAATTATTTGTAGCTCTTTAAGATGGTCCAAATGAATTTTAAGTAGAAAATTCCACTTGATATTGATTGGACGTCATAAAGATTTTTATTTTGTATAATTGTAGATAATCCTCTTGAGTTTGTCGGAATAAGTCCTACAGGCTAAAATGCTACAAATATTAAAACATAACTCAAGATTACTGTCCATCTTGAATTGTCATTTTCAAGATTGTTCTTCATCGTTTTCGAATTTTGTCTCTTCATGATTAGGTTGGAAATCACTTTATTCTCTACCCTAAAATGGACATATTAATCGATCTTTGTTCACACGACTGATTTCAAATCACCTTAGCTTAAGCATTATACAAGTTTAGGTGGAATTTTTAGGTCTCGACCTAAATCCCATAAACACGGTCTATGTCACTCGACAATCAATCAAATATTATAAAAAATTCGGATAGTTTATCGCTTGAAGATGCCGAAGCCATGGCTCTACATTAAAGGCTGGATCTAGCTACTAGACTTAGATTCTAGATTATCGTTGTTGAATGTGATTTTCTTTGGATTGTCGAGAGCGTCAATCAAATTTTACTTTTGTGTAAAATGTTGTTATTTTTCTTAAACTTGTCGTCAATCAAATTTTAATTTTTCGTAAAAATGTGGTTACAATTTTTAAATTGGAATGTAGTTATTTCTATCCACGCTGTTTATAAGTATATCCCCACTCTAAGTTTATCCCTAATAAAATTTTAAATTTTTTAAAAAAAAAAAGATACTATTTACATCCACGTTATATTCCAATCTTGTCCTTACTAAATTCATTCATTTAAATAACATATATCCACAAAAAATTTATATATTAATCTCATTTTAAATACATCCCTAACACTATGGATTCATTTTTTTTTTTTTTAAGAATCTGTAAGGAAAATTCGTACTAGAATTCAAATATTCACAACGCATCATTCATTCTATCAGTACCTACATTATCTAGTATTGACAAAGTTATGATTTTATCATAAACTTGCATAAAACGTTGAAATAATAATCACTTGTAAAGAATCAAAAAACATCAACAGTTTTTCTAGAAAACATATAGTAAAACAGACATCAAATATGGAAAATTTATTTGGAACTAGATTACTAGGAGAAAGTGAGAGTAGTTTAGTAATCATGTTTACATAACACCAAAATAATTTCAAATTAAGTCTTCCGATGACTACCACTGCCCACAGTTTAGCTTCTTCCTAAAAATTTCCATAAACATCCTAGTAATGAAGAACTTGAATTCAGCAAAGGTCCAAATGATGCATTGTTTTGACTAACAGAATCTTTCAGAGTCAAGCATCAATTGTTTTGAAGATGAGAGAAATGGGCAATTGGTCTTTTTGAGAGCCTTTCATCTTGGCTTACTGTTCATAGATCTTCTGCATCTGGAGCATTCTCTCCATAACAAGCTCATACTTGCACTTTTCATAGGTGTTCTTGGGCAAATAGAAAAAAACACGATGCAATTCTAGAATGTGGTAAGAAGAAGTGGGGTAGTAGGTTACGAGAATCTCTCTCTGAGAGTTTTCTGGAATAAGAACTATTTATTTGGATTTTGGGTGGTGTTGTAGTTCTAAAATGTTTTAGTTATGCTAATTATATGATTTCATCAGTTAATATGATAGTGATCAAATTAGTCAATTTTTTAGAGTATTGCATAATTTTCCTTAATTATATTCATGTAATTTTTCTTAATATATTACGATTCTAGTTAAACACAAATTCTAAAAAAATAAAAAATGATTTAGGATAATTTAATGAAGGTAAAAATTAGTGGATCAGTTTAGGGTTCCTTTGATTGCAAAAATGAAATTTGGATGGAAAGAAAATAAATTATAATGAATTGAATTACCTAAAAATTATTTTCTTGGGAATTGTAAATTATTGTGTTTGAATGGTATAATTTTTCACGTGAAAAATGTTGAAATAAAAGTATTTTTTGATATTCGTTTAACTTTGTTTTATATTAAAACTGTCAATTAAAGTGATAGATTTTATTAGTATTGGGGATGAAATTTGTTTTCATTGCGCAAAAAAATAAAAAATTCAAGAAAATCATATATCTTTTGATATTTGTTTGACTTTGTTTTAAATGAAAATTGTTAATTAAAGGGAAATATTTTTTTACAATAATTCTTAAAATTTATTTTTATTGCCAATAAAAAAAAAGAAAAAAAATTGCAGATCAGCCTATTGGTAGGAATTGGTTTTCAAGAAAAACCAAGAAAATATAGCAAACCAAGAAAACCAAGAACGGGAATTCCATGAAAAATATTTGCTATCAAACATGACAAAAAATGGAAGTTTGAAAGCGAATTCTATTTTCTATGGAATTGGGTGCCCATCAAACAAGCCCTTAGAGTTTTGTATTTTTATTTAATTTTGTTTATGTCTATTTAAGTAAATTTATATAGAATTTAAAATATATAATAAATTTTTTTTTTTTAAAATGGATGTACTTATAAGAAGAGTGGATAGAAATAGCGCTACCTTAAAGTGTGACAAGTTCAAGCTTCAAGTTTAGAAGCCTATAAGTGAAAAGGTACTTTCTTATTTTTAATATCATTTATATTACATAAAACAATTAAGTTAATAAAATAACGCACACCAACAACAAAAATCATAAATATTATAATTTATTAATAAATTCTACAATTAGAGAAGTACAAATTTTTAAAGCTTAGAAAATTGAAAATTAAAAGCACGTATGGGGTTCATTTTGAGGTAAATAGGTTCAAAAAATCTTCAACATTAATTTAGTGCCCAGACCAGGTTATTCATTAGGTCCTATAAATGATTTTAAAAACTTGATTTTTTTATTTTTATTTTATTATTTTTTGCTGTTTTGAAAAGCATTAAGCGGTAAAAAGCGGAGTTAACGACCTTTTTCCACGCCTTGTCCATTTACGAGACAATTGTAGAACACTTTGCCGTTGCTTTTTTTTACCCTTTTTAGAATACTAGTGAAAGTTTATGGTGGTACATGCACAAAATTATTATACATACACATCACTGAAATAATAATTCAATTAAACTAAATTACATATTCGACAGAATCGAACACTCGACAGTATTAATGACTAAAAAGAAATTTGCCATTATACCATCTAATCGTCTGCTACTGCATTTTCTTTGCATGATTAATATAAATAAACTCACTGATATAAATTTAAACAAACCTATTTTTTGGCTAAAATTTACATGCATCAATTTGTCGGCGGTGGCGCCGCCGTCTGAATCGGTGGTTATTTACTGATTTTCCAACAACTCTCAATGTCATCGGCAATTCTTTTTGCGTCGAAAGATATGCCTAAAAGGCCACGTTTGGTAAAGCCAGCTGCATATAATCCATTTTTGCCTTTCCATCCCTTTGGAAATGTTTCCTTGGGAAACCCATCTTTGTGTGAGAATAAATCACCTCCCTAATTACACCAAAGGTTTCCAACAAAATTGAGAAAATGTCTTGTTGTGCTCAAAAGTAGGATAAATTTACATTTAAGTTACTTATTTTATTAAACATAAATTTTAAATTTATTCTTTATAAGTAATAATCATACCTTTTAAAAAATAGGGTTCATTTCATTCATGGTCACTATACTTTTTAATTGACTCACTATATTTTAGTATTGTTTCAAATTCATCACTTCATTCAATTACATTACACTGTTTAATGTCAAATACTAACGTGGCTCTTATGCCCCCGTTCGTTTAATATTTTTAGAAGAATGAGAATGAAAAATATGGCCGTTACAAGCCCACATAAGAGATAGAAATTCAAATTGGGTGACTTGATGTGATGGATAACGACCATATTTTTCATTTTAATGAGAAAGGAATATGAACCAAATAGAGGCTATATACTACTTTCATCAATGTGGCCGTAAAAAAAAATATATGAAAGAAGTGATACAATTGAAAAATATATTTTACACATTAAACTTGTGAATTGAGAATAACCTAAACTGTATATTTTTCGTTTATATCACTTCTTCCAAGTCATTTTGTAGGCCACATAGGATGGTCGTTCATTTTTTGGCATTTAAAAATTTCACGAGATTTAACAAAGTTACTTAAATTGAGACAAAAATAAAGTACAATAAAGAATAAAGTCATTTGGTTAAGCTTAAAAATAGGAGAGTGAAGAGATGTATCAGAAAATGATTAGGTGTTTTTGTTTTAATTTTTCAAACTGTTCAATCATACATCGACACGTGTTCCTTCTAAATTTTAGCCTGAATGTATAGTATGATTGTACAATAAAACAAAAGTCAAATTTTCTTTTTAAGTTTTTTCCCTCTCTCTCTCTCTCTCTCTCTCTCTCTCTCTCTCTATATATATAT
>NC_036249.1:22432955-22434691 GCF_002742605.1 Olea europaea var. sylvestris | reverse complement strand
TGGTCTCTTGAGTCCAACATTGGCGGTGTTGCCAAGCATAAAATGCGAAATCGCAAGTAAAAATCGATCAACGTGCTTGACGTGGAACCATCGTAGCAATTTCATGGCCAGCCCGAAAGTTGAAATCCCAAACATCTCTTGAGGCAGAACGTGCACCTGAAATAATTAATTTTGAGTTTTACAGGAAAAATTTTGAACTAAAGCCAATTTTTATACATATATATTTTTCCATACTTTTAATTAATAGCATGAAACTAAGGCAAGATTTTGTTCCTTGGCCTGCTTGAGCACATTCCACAATTTACTTCCCTCACGATGTTACAGAAATGAGACAATAGAGGCCCTCAAAATTAGGGTTCATACTTTTAATTAATAGCATGAAATTTGGAGCATACTTTCTGCACAAGTACAACGCATGGAACCGGATTCCAAGAAAGTTGAAAATATAATGGAAAACTTTTTCAACAAAGGTGTATATGGTCACAAATGTGTTTCTAGGTTTCAGTCTATTTGAAAAAAATTTAACGCCTTAATATTTTAGATAACAATGTTTAGTAAGTATCAATATATTCTATCTTTCGTCGCCCATTTATCAAAATTATGCCCAAATAAAACCTCTTAAAGAAAAAATAACGAGAACACTGTGTCGCTGACATGGAGAACGTATTAAAAGACTAACAAATTAAACTTTTAAATGATGTGGTTTGGCACTTACGGAATCCCTAACCACGAGTGACGGGCTAGCATTACAGTTGCATAGGTCCAAAGAAACCTCCATGCCAGAGTTCCCACCTCCAACAACCAAAACCCTTTTTCCTCGATACGAATCCCCACTCTTGTAAGAACTCGAATGAGTTATCGGCCCAACAAATTTATCGATGCCTTCAAACTCCGGTATTACCTCTTCGGCATTCTCGCCTGTGGCAACGATCAACCATTGGCACACATATTCCCTCTCCTCCATTTTAATCCCGACCGTCGTAACCCGCCATAATCCATCAAATCTTGCACTCACAACCGTCTGGTTGAACTCAGGCTCCAAGTTAAAGTGTCGAGCATAGGCTTCCAAGTAGGTCACAAAGTCTTGTTTGGTTGGATAATTAGGGTAAATTGGAGGAAATGACAGTAGAGGGAGCATGCAAAATTTCTTGGGAAGGTGGAGCCTAAGCCGGTTGTAGGTTTTGAGTTTCCAAAGAGAAGCTATGCAATTAGCCCGGTCAAGAATCAAACTTGGAATGCCTTTTTCTTTAAGACAAGCTGCCGTGGCTAGACCGGACGGCCCGGCACCGATGATTACTGGGCCATCGACCCAAACAACTCTCCTCCTTGATTCGGACATCATCGTGTTTTCTGAACGATCATGGATTCTTTTGCATGCCATTTCCTTCAAGAAATCCATTATTTAACAACGAAATTGAAAACAATATAGTGTTCATGCAAATTAAGGACAAGATCTTGAAATGGGGTGTTTTATATATAAAGAGAAAAGAAGTTCAGTGATCAAGAAAAGTGAAGTGGGCGCGCATTCTTAATTAGAAACAACTACCAATAACCAACAACCTCTTCCTTACCCTCTTTACCCTATTTGAATATTACACAGAATTAATTATGAGAAGGAGAGAAAGAGAATAATTCTGGTTGAGATAACGGCTATCCAATCAAGTTGTATTGAGGCAGCGCGGGGAGACTCAAATGCAACGTTGAACTGTGTAGAACACGATGATCTACCAGGTTAC
>NC_036249.1:22406837-22432859 GCF_002742605.1 Olea europaea var. sylvestris | reverse complement strand
ATGTCAATATTATTACTCTATAAAGGATTTATTACGAGGCAATTTTTAACTTTCACGAGATGTGTAAAGAAAAGACCCCACATTCTTTTCTTCGTTATATTGAAAAGAAATAATGCTATCTATCGTCAGTGATTATCATCATGCATCAGTATAAATGGCACTGGACTCATTGAGTGCACTAAACAATGAATAATGGCTTACTGTCACCTAGATTAACCGAGCCCAGCCATAGGCCAAAGCCACCTAGGCAATGGCTAGGGCCTCAAATTAAAAAAAGACTTGTATCATTAAATTTAACCCTCCATATCAGCAAGAAATTATCTACTTAATTCAGCTAAATTGCACAGCAATTTTTCAGTAGAACTAATTTTGCAAGAACCAATTTGAGGCAGATTTTGCTAGTTTTGAAGCTACCCAGAAAAGAAGGGGTAATGATTTTTGTCTTGTAATTTGTCTTTAGTGCGAATCTTATTTCGGATGGTGTGGATATTACAAATATGAGTAGATTATCAAATGATGAATTTAAAGAATTGGGTCATAATATCCTCTGAAACTATAGAATCCCAAGATTTAGAAGAGAAAATTGATAGGGATGATGGGGTAAACACTAATGGGCAAGAACTTATTTCGAAAAAAATGGCGTAAGACTAGGATTGAGGAGAATAGCGAGAGAGGTTGTGATATTACAAAAGGGAGATGGGTTTTTATGCAAGCCGTCCCTTGTATACGAACATCCATTGTCCGTCTGTAGTGAAGGTTTTTATAGTTTGGCCAAGGGAAGAATTGACAAAACTTCCATTTAATGGAGGCTTAGTATAAAATGACATTTTTCTTGATTTTAGGCAAGAATCTTCACGCAGTGATCAGCTCCAGAAATTGATGCTGATTGTGAGAAATCTGTGGTGGTTCCTTGAGCTAGCTGATCTGATAGATTTGTGTTAATGGCCTCTAGATTGATGACATTCCTAAGTAAGCCCTCAACTTTGAACTCGTATGTTACCTCATTTTTATCGTGAATTGTTGTTGTTTTTGTAAGAAAATGTTAAATGATAGAGTTAGTCTACATGTACAGACATTTAAGTGTACAGATGTTGTACAGAATACACACATCAAGGGGGGTGGGTGATTTTTTTGGCAATAAAATAGTCAGGTGGGGTCCACCGTTTGTGAAACTCTGTACATATTCTGTAAACTTAAAATTCTGTACACTCCGAATTTTTGTAAATGATTATGCTTTCATGGTTATAGCCTATAGGTTTAATTCAATCAAAATGCTTGAATTAATTAGAGGAAAGAGGCTAGTTTTCGTTGGTGATTCACCAATGAATCTGTGTAAATAAGCTAGGAAGTGATTCGGGATATAGTGAATTAAAAAGGGGTTGAAAATACTTAATTTTAGTAGTTTGATTTTGCATCTTAAATACATGAGAGTGTAAAATATTATGAAAAAATAATCTCTCGGGTTCCAAGATATATTTTCAGATTGTATAGACTTCATTTAAATATAAATATATTATTCATTAAATATTTAACTATTGCTACGCTTGTAAAAATAAAAAATAAAAAAAAATTAAGTATCTCATAATAATTACTCGTCTAGGCCCCAAAATTATATTTGTCTTGAGGTTATCAATAATCATTACAAGCGATAGATAGTATAACTCTTTAAAAAAAAAAAAAAGAATGGTCAACTATTATAAATCTATGTATTGTAGATATAGTAAAACAACCTATCAAACTTCATACCAGCAGCGCCCGTCTTGTTTAATTTTTTTTTTTTTAAATCAATACTTTAAATAAAAAATTCTAAGAAATTTTATTAGTTCTAATAGAAAATGGCAACTAAAATTATCTAATGAATATGAGAAACAAAAAAAATCTTAGTTTATCAAATATATTTTCATACTTTAACTTTTAAAAATAAATAAATTAATTAAAATATTAATAAATATATTATTGTCTCACTTTAATAAACGGGGACAATAGGATGAATTATCAACAAAAAAATAAAAAATAAATAAATAAACCGGTGGTAAACGGGCGCCCCACCTTAAACGGGTAATGGGGCAAGGGCGGTGGAGGTTGCCCTCCTGTTGCTATCCCTAATCATAGATTGGGACTGCAAAAATAATCCAAGTAGTCAATTCTGGCTAAAATCATTTTCAGAAGAAAGGACGAGAAAGAAAGAAAGAAAGAAAGAGGAATGTGACTCTTGGGAGATTTTAATCAATGGTAATATATGAGAAATTTCCGTGTCCCTCTCTCTTTCTATGACAAGTGTTGAATATGTCAACAAAGGCATTGTACACTTCATTAATGATCGAGAAGACCAATGTGAAGGCAAATTTTGATGGACCACATGTTCTTCAAAAATTAGGGGAAAAAAAAGGAGGGGGGGGGGGGGGATAGACTAATATTGTATAGGATAAATCCCCTTGAACAGGCTCAGGGACAGGGCTGAAAAAATCAGATTGCTGTGGCAATTAATGATTGGAGGTGATTTTTTTTTATTTTTTTTATTTCAAAGTGTTCAATCCTGAATCGACACGTGTTGAGCCTTTTTTGAGTCTGTTTTTTAATATGTTCCTGCAGCATGGTTGTACCTTAAATTATGTTTTCAATGATTGTAGGACAAGCTACTTGTCCATTCCTAATTTAAATTTGGTTTTCTTCTTTTACTTATCATTCAATAAATATTCGATGAAGTGGCTTAACTTTTCAAAAAGAATTATTATCTTCTTGCATAGATAAATGAGCATTTAGCCATCCTTTAAGAATTGCACCGTATAGCAAGTTGAAAATGAAATTTACTAATAAATAACACTTCAAATGGTGAGAATGGATTCCAAGGAGTGGTAATGAAAAATTTGTTGAATTAGTTAATGTTAAAGATAATGTTATCAAAGATTCGTTTCGATCATTTTGAAGCATTTTTAATAGATCAAAGTCAATGAGTCGTGTTGAGTCCAAAATTTTTTGCATAAACCTAAGAGACGGGGGTTATGGACGGTCTCAAAATCAAGTTTGTGCAATAAGCACAATTCGATTTACATCTCTAAATCATTTTAAAAAGTAGAGTGCGCTCTTTATAGATGGTGTAGTGATTTTCAAAATATAACGAGGGATGGAATCTATCAATGTTTAGATTTTTTCAATAAAGGTGTGTGGATATGCTTCAATCCCCCAATTGTGTGGAGATTCTAATAACCCAAATCAATGTGTAAATACATAGTGCTACTAAAAATGAGAATCAAAATATACTATCCTAAGCCGTAAAGTTAACTTTGCCATATACGGCTCGCATCAAATGTCCTTTGAGAGTGCCAAGTGACTACTTCCAAGTACATACTCTCCACCAACACAAACCCATTTGACTTGGCCCACTTGAAGAATCTCCACTCCATATGATAGAAAATCTAATAGGAAAAGTTCAGGGACGAGGATATAGTCTAGCGCAAACTGTGACACCTCGTTTAAAAAAAAAAATCTAATAGGAAAATACATTTAAGGCCCCGTTTGGTAGCCATTTTTATCAAAATATATTTTTCTCTCTTCTTTTCAATCACACATTCTTTATTAAAATAATATTACACATAAATCAAAAAAATTTCCTTATTTCTCAACCATACATTTCACATCAATTTACTATTCTAAAATACATTTTTACATAAAAATTCCTATCAAACACCTCCTTAACAAGTAAAAACCAAAATTAGTACACGTTTAATCGACAATACTGAATATGATTAGAAGTATTTAGGGCTCTTGGACCGACCATATCCAAACCTTACTCGTACTTTTTGTTACGTATCTTCAGAAATGCAAAATATACTAACCTCTTTCGTAGCTTAGTACAAGTCGATTTGTGCGACTTAATTCTATATAGATATATAGGTTTGTTTGAGCTCCATTCTTTTGGAAAAAAAATAGATTTTGTAATAGTGATTTATTTTTGTTTTTTTGGGAAAAATATATGGTTAAAAAGTAAGAAAAAAATTTGGATTTATGTGTAAAATTATTTTATTAGGAGAATTTGTAATTAAAAATGAGAATAATATTATTTGCAGTCGCTCACTGTCTTTACGTGGCATGCATATAATGGTTAGTGATTGGATGCATTAATGTGATAGTTTTTTTTATTGTCTTATGTATCAAGTTACTAATCGTTACATGTATGTCATATAGGACGACCGCGATATTGAACAACTACAAATAGCAATAAATAAAGGATCAAACAAGGACATATTATAATGCATCAAATATGCTATTAGAATGAAGACTCGCTAGTTAATAAACTGGAATTTCCTAATTAGATGTACAAGTAAAACCTCTTATGTGATTAAGACAACTTATTATTTTAAAGTAGCTATTTATCTATTGATAATTGAATAATTTATTAATTTATAAATAACAAATATTTATTAATTTAAAGAGCATGTGATATATATATATAATGTGATTTTTTTACTGAAAAAGCATAAATATTTTTTTAACAAAAGTTAATATAGACTTACATACGATAAAAAACAATTGTCCATAATAAAAGTTTATAGGTACATATATACTTATATGTAGCTTCAAAATTCAATATCTTATAAGATGAAGTGTTTCAAAATATTTCAGGTACATAGAATATAGAAGAAAGGTGCTTATATACAGTTAATGTAACTTCAAATTTTTAATTTCTTAGAAAACAAATTTTTGAAGATATTTTAACAATATATGATAAAATAGTCATTTATTTTCCTTTTATACTTCAAATCATTGCAAATTCAATGAATTTTAAACATAATCAGTATATATTCACTGACTCGTAAAGGATTTCAAATAAAATTATTAATTTATACATTAAGCAAGAATATTTAAAATATAATTACTAAGAAATGTTAGTGATTTATCAAATCTTTTTATGGAGATTTAAGAGGAAGGGCAAATCCATATCAACAACCTAGGAACATGCCAGCCAAACCCCTAAAACACATTGGACCGGCCCAATAAGGTTCAGCCCTCCATACAAGAAATGGACCTCATCCAAGACATAACAAAATTGATGTGGAAATTACACAGGTACTCTGATTTAAGCCAGAATTTCAGCTCCTATTTGGTTCTCATTATTTCTTCATTAAAATGAATAATATAACCGTTATCCACCACATCAAACCATCAAATTTGAATTTACATATCTTGTATGGAGTCCATAACGACTATTGTAGACATAAACAATAATAAAATAAAATGGATTGGGTCGACTTAAATCATTAGCCCAATTAAATTTGAATATACTAAAGTCCATAAAACACAAAGGCCCATACCAAATTTTAAATAAATAAATAAACAAATAAAATAAACAAACAAAATAAATAAAATTATAATTACTCAATTATCTCTTTTAATTAAATATAATTGAGTAATTATCAAAATTAGCTCGAATCCTCCCCTATAAATAAGACCAATGGTCCATAAGACGGGACACAGAAAGCAAGCAAGCAAGAAAAAAAGCAAAGGCAACCACGAAGTGCTGAAGAAATTTCAAGGCCAGAGGAAGGGAAGAAATTCCTCTTAAATCCAAATCCGGTGAATCTCAAGAAGATTAAAATCTTCTTCGAATCAAACAGGTTCACACCAAGTTCAAGGAAATCAAAGTCTTTTTCAAATCAAATCAAATTCAAGTCCAAGTCTAAGCCCCGAAATTCAAGTTCCAAACAAGTCAAGTCTTGATAAATCGAATTTTCAACAAACTCTTGAAGATCGGGATTCAAGCCATGTGACCCCTCGTTTTCAAATATTTAGATCATTAATCAGAAGATTTTGCAATTTTGCAATTACAAGAAGGTCAACATCACATGTATTTATCAAAATACAATTTGTAACAATTTCTGTATTTTAATACACAAGATTTCGTTGTACAAATTTCTTGGCACGCTCGGTGGGACCTTCTTGTCTTCTCATCTTTTGATCTCAAAATCTTCAAATTTCAATTACTACATCAGCAATGGCAGGCGAAAAGGCGAAACAAACTATGACCCATCTTGAAGAGACACTTGCCGAACTCTTCTATGCGACCAGGGCCCAAACAAAAATTGGGAAAACTCAACTGGTCACACCGCTGAAGAAGTTCTCCAACAAAGGCAAAGTGAAATTTGCTTTCAAAAAGTCAAACTTTCATTCGATAGAAAAAACCATTAGTTCGGTGCGGGAAGATGATGTCTCATCTGAAGAATCACTTGAGCCAGTGATGATCACAGAAGCGGCATCGGGCTCAAATGACCAAATTCAACAGATGGCTTTAGCCATTAAAAAATTAACAAAGTCATTGGAAGACAAAGATACACAGATTGCTGTACTCACACATAGGCTAGAGTCGCAAAATCCATCAACTAAAGAAGATCAGGAAAATTCAGGATCTTCCAAGGCCAAAGAGTTAGAAGTCCAAGAGCGCCAACAAAAGCAAGATATGCATGATCGAACAGTTGTTCAAAACGTGTTGCGTGACACCACTCAACTCTCCGTTGGCTCTCTGTCCGTCCAACAACTTCAACATATGATTGCAAACATCATTTGTGCCCAGTATGGTAGTTCATTGCAATCTTCACTGGTGTATGCCAAGCCCTATAGTCTTCGAATCGATGAAATAAAGATGCCACTCGGTTATCAACCTCCAAAATTTCAGTGTTTTGATGGAAAAGGCAATCCAAAGCAACATGTTGCCCATTTATTGAGACTTGTAACAATGCAGGTGCTTACAATGACACTATGGTGAAGCAGTTCGTACGCTCCCCCAAAGGTTTTGCATTTGAATGGTACACGGACTTACCGACAGGGTCAATTAACAGTTGGGATCAGCTTGAGCGAGAGTTCCTAACATGCTTCTACAGCACCCGACGAACTGTTAGCCTTCCAGAACTTGCTTGAACAAAACAAAGCAAGGAAGAGCCCGTTGTGGAGTACATTGAACGTTGGAGGAACCTTGTGCTTAATTGCAAAGAACGAATAAGCAAAGCGTCTTCCATCGACATTTGTGTACAAGGCATGCATTGGGGATTACTCTATAATCTCCAAGCAAACATGCCTCACTCATTCAAAGAATTGGCGACACGTGCTCATGACTTGGAGCTCCAAATTGCAAGGCATGGGAGTTACTTATCAAGTGATCCATGTGACAAGAAAGATCCTAAGAAGGAGATAAGGAAAGACGCCAAGGCAAGTAAGTCTAAAGAAGCTATGGCAATTTCTACTGTTCCTGCAAAGATAGCCTTCCATGGGTCAAGCTTGAACCTAAAACCAAAGCCAGAATTCAGACCTAACAGAGGACAAGTCCAAAGTAGAGGTTGTGTGACTCCAAAAGAACTTGAAGGAAAGGAGTACCCATTCTCAGATTTCGAAGTTTCTGGAATTCTGAATCAGCTCCTTGAACAGAAGATAATCGAACTTCCAGTACCAAAAAGACTCGAGGAAGTTGGTAAGTTCGATCATCCTAAATACTGTAAATTTCACAGAATCATTAGCCACCCAGTTGAAAAATGCTTCGTCTTGAAAGATCTCATTGTTCGTCTGGACAAAGAAAATAAGATCAAACTTGAAACTGGAGAGAATCCAACAGTCGTCTGCTCGATGGTTTCGTTTGTATCATTTGATCCAATTCCCATTACAAAGAAGAAATAAACGATTTTTGGTGTACGTGATGCTTGTAAATCCTCAGTTAAGGAGTTTGGACCTCAACTTCTGAAAGGAGCCATCCCAGTGAAGTTTGAGGTAGACAGAAAAATCACTATCAGTTACATCTATCCAGGGATGGATAGACCAAATGCACCCAATCGTCCAACCTCTTATGAAATTATGACAGGTGACTTGGAGTTTGGGTTTCTGACTCAGAATCTGAAGACGAGATCGGTAACGACTGGTCCATCTTCATAAAGAAGAAAGAGAAATACCGAATGCCAAACAAAATAGGTAAAATATTACATTTTGCGCCTCTTGCAGGAACAAAGCTAGAAGGATTGGGAACAAAAATTCAACACAATAAAGAGGAAATATTAAAAGAAAATCAGGGGGCATGGACACTTATGAAAAGACGTCGTCGAAAGGCTCCACAACTCTCAAGTTCTAATGTTTGTGACAAGAAATCAAAACCAAAGAACAACCGAGAAAAAAAGCTTGAAGCCAAGCCAAGAATACCTACTAAGTCAACCGGGAGAGAAGTAGCTCCACGCGTTCTTCCTAGACTACCAACCTTGGGTGATTATTTTCCTAAGGGTTTCTTTGATAAAGAATATCCACCTCTAATGTAATCAATGTAGAGGAGAAAAATGAAATGAAGAACGCATCAAGGCACACTTCAAAACAGAAGAAAACTATCTCACGGCTTAACAATATTCCTGCCAATACGAGTTTAGCAAAGTCTCTCAATCTTCCTTTCGATGATCGAATGGCTTTGATCGCAACTTTGATCGATCTAGAAGAATACGAAGGTAAAGTTCTAAAACATATTGGATCCGCAACTCCTCAGGACTGTATGGCCGCCATAACATTCAACGATGAAGATTTACAATTGGGATCTCGTCCACATAATAGGCCACTGTATGTCAGCTGTTATATTCGAGGATACAAGATAAATCGCATAATGATCGATTGTGGATCTGCTATGAATATTATGCCGGTCAAAGCAATGAAAAAGGTAGGAATTAATGTTGGTGATCTGTCTAGAAGCAAAATCATAATTCAAGAATTCAATCAAAAAGGTCAGTGAGCCATTCGCATGATTCGCTTGAAGCTACAAATAGGAGAGTTAATCTTCTCAGCTCTCTTCCATGTCATTGATGCTAAAACACCATATGAGTTACTCCTTGGACGTGTTTGGCTACATGAAACTGGAGTGGTACCTTCCACTTGGCACCAATGCTTCAAATATAGTCGAGATGGAAAAGTTAAATGTATGGTAGCTGAGTCTAAACCATTCCTTGAAGAAAAAACCCATTTTGCTGACACCAAATTCTACATGGAAAATGAAGAGTGCAATTCTGCAGGGTTGACAATGTCTGGATTCAAAATCAAAGAAAATGCAAATGATTATGATACGTCTAGTGCTGTTCAATCTCATCAATTTATCAAAGGCAAGTCAAAATTTACATCCGAATGATTCTCAAAAGGCAAAAAACCTCAAATAGAATCAACCGATTTTGAGGTATTGAAAAAAGAGTTAACTCTTCCAATACCTAGTATTCCAAAATTGCTTCTACCCCATCAACTCATGGTAGTCCGAGAGGAACATAAACCTACTTCAAAGGCTTCGACATCCGTTCCAAACATATCAAAGCTTTATATTTCTAGCTCATCCAAACAAGAAGGAGTTCCTGAATCAAAATATACTTTCAAAGGATGTTACAATCCTCAAGTTAAAAAGTTGTTTGAAAATGTCGGGTTCAGTAAAAGAGAGCCTTGTAAATTAGGTGATCTTGACACTGTCCTTTCAGGTGGGCATGTCCCTTCTAATTCTGATGGAGCCTTGATGTCTCGACCCAGGTATAATTTGGGATATGATCCTAATCCACCAAGGAAGATTAAGGTCAAGAAGGTTTCCTCAAACCCCATCATGGTTCAAATTTATGAAGTTGCAGAAGAGAAACCAGAACAACCGAGACCTTCAGTGTTCGATCAAATTGAAAATGAGAATGCTAGAGTTTCGGTGTTTATAAAGTTAAAAGGAGAACCCTCTCCAGTGGTCGATGTAAAAGGTAAAGTTTCTGTCTTTCAAAGATTAAATGAAGATTTTTCTTCTTCTACCCAAATTAGTAGGAATGTACAAGCTCCCCAAATGTCATCCCAAAGACAATCAGCATTTTCTCGATTTGGAATCAAAACTTCCAATCCGAGTCCGAAACCACAACGGTCAAGATGAAGACAGTGACATCAAAAACTTCGCTTATCCCTAAAGGGTAATGAAGACGAGGAAGAAGTTTCTGCCAATCACATAGCCTTTGAAGAAGCTCCCGATTCAGACTTCGAATCAGAAAGTTCTGTCACAACAGATGAACCTGAACCAGCCCCACCTACATTTGAAGAAGGTAGGCGAGCTACTGTGGATGACTTAAAACAATTGAACTTGAGGATCGAAGATGACCCGAGACCAGTATTTGTAAGTGCCCTCCTCAGTCAAAAAAAGGAATCCGAGTACATTAGTTTGCTTCAGGAATACAAAGACGTGTTTGCGTGGTTTTACAAGGAGATACCGGGGTTAGACCCTAAGGTTTCAGTACATCAACCCGCAGTAAGACATGGAGTTCGACCAGTCAAACAACCTTAAAGAAGATTTCGACCAGAACTGATCCCTCAAATTGAAGTGGAAGTCAACAAACTTATTGAAGCTGGATTCATACGCGAAGTGAAATACCCAACATGGATCGCGAATATTGTCCCTGTTAAAAAGAAGAACGGGCAATTAAGAATTTGCGTTGACTTTCGAGATTTGAATCAAGTATGTTCAAAAGATGATTTTCCACTTCCGATAACATAGTTGATGGTGGATGCAGCTACCAGATATAAAGTCTTATCTTTTATGGACAGATTCTCCGGATACAACCAGATACGAATGAACCCGAAAGACGAGGAGCTCACATCATTTCGTACCCCTAAAGGCATATATTGTTACAAAATTATGCCATTTGGATTAAAAAATGCGGGGGCAACCTACCAGAGGGCAATGCAGAAGATTTTCGATGACATGCTGCATAAGAATGTCAAATGTTATGTAGATGATCTTGTTGTCAAAACCAAAAGACATCACGATCATTTACAAGATTTACGGGATGTTTTCAAAAGACTTCGAAGACATCAACTGAAGATGAATCCATTGAAATGTGCATTTGGCGTCGTCTCTAGAAAATTTCTCGGCTTCGTCGTTCGACACCGGGGTATTGAAATAGATCAATCAAAAATTGATATCATAATCAACATGCCAGAGCTAAGAAATATACGTGAGTTGAAAAGTCTTCAAGAAAAACTTGCATACATTCGAAGATTTATCTCTAACCTAGCCAGACGATGTCATCCATTTAACAAATTGGTGAAGAAAGATGTACCATTTGAGTGGGACGACGCTTGTCAAAATGCTTTTCAAAGCATTAAGCAATATTTATCACGTCCACCGGTACTCACAACTCCAGTCTTAGAAAAGCCACTGACTCTTTATGTTGCAGCGCAAAAATATTTTCTAAGAGCACTTCTTGTCCAAGTCAACGATGAAGGAAAAGAGAATGCACTCTATTACTTAAGCCGGACACTGGTAGGTCCTGAAATAAAGTATTCACCTATTGAAAAAATGTGTCTTGCATTAATCTTTGTAGCTAAAAAGTTGAGACATTATACGCTATTACATACGATCAATCTCATTTCGAAGATTGATCCATTAAAGTACATAATGTCTAGGCCAATTCTCTCTGGCAGGATTGAAAAATGGGCACTACTATTGTTAGAGTTCGATATCAAATTCATTCCACAAAAGGCCATTAAAGGACAAGTTTTGGCAGATTTCCTAGCTGACCACCCAATTTCAGCGGAATGGGAACTTCAAGAAGACCTTCCCGATGAAGAAGTTCTATTCACTGAAGCCATACCATCATGGAGGCTATATTTCGACGGGGCAACTCGAAGTTTTGGTGCTGGTGCAGGAGTAGTCTTAGTCACTCCTCATGATCTTGTCAAACCCAACTCTTTTGCCTTAGCAGATAAATGTTCAAACAACGTGGCGGAATATCAAGCCCTTATCCTTGGTTTAGAAGTAGCGTTAGATATAGATATCTACCAGCTGGAAGTCTTTGGAGATTCTAATTTGATAATTAACCAACTTTTAGCTGAGTATGAAGTCTGAAATTCAGACCTGAAACCATATTATGAATATGCATCAATGCTTTTGAGACGAATCGATTCAATAAAAATTAAATTCGTCCCAAGAAGTGAAAACAGAGAAACTGATGCCTTAGCTAATTTGGCTGCTGTTTTAGCTAGGTCGAATGAAGATTTCTCACACTCCATATCAATTGCTCAAAGATGGGTGCTTCAATCATTGCTACCCAGTAATTTGGAAGAAAACAATATTGTCGAAGTACTCGAAAATGAGGAAAGAAAAGATTGGAGACAGTCGATAATCAATTTTCTTCAACATCAAAAGCTACCAGATAATCCACGGTGAAAAACTGAAATCAAGAGGCATGCCTCTCGCTTTATCTTTTATAAGGGAACACTTTATCGGCGATCATTTGATGGAGTTTTCCTTCGATGCCTAAGTGATGACGAAGCAACACGGGTCGTGGAAGAAACCCACTCTGAAATTTGTGGTGCCCATCAGTCTGGACCTAAACTCCATTTTCAAATAAAAAGGATGGGCTATTACTGGCCAACTATAATACAAGACTTTAGGGATTATGCAAGAAAATGTGAAGCTTGCAAAGTCCATGCCAATTTCATCCATCAACCTCCGGAACCATTACATCCGACAATAGCTTCATGACCATTTGATGCATGGGGTCTTGATGTAATTGGACCTATAACTCCAAAGTCTTCAGCAGGGCATGCATACATCCTCCCTGGGACCGACTAGTTCTCCAAGTGGGCCGAAGCCGTACCATTAAAGGAAGTAAAGAAAGAAAATGTTGCAGATTTCATTCGTATCCAAATCATTTATCGATATTGTGTTCTTCGGCATATCATAACTGATACTGGAAAACCATTCTGCAATAGCCACGTAAACAATTTATATGCTAAGTTTGGGTTCAAGTAGTATAACTCGTCTATGTACAATGCGGCAGCTAACGGATTAGTAGAGGCATTCAACAAAACACTATGTAGTCTGCTATAAAAGGTTGTCTCCAAATCAAAAAGAGATTGGCATGAGAAAATCGGTGAAGTCTTATGGGCTTATCGGACTCCAACACAAGCCACTCCTTATGCCTTACTATATGGAGTAAAAGTTATACTTCTCCTGGAGTGTCAAATCCCGTCACTTCAAATTTCCATCCAGAAAGGTTTGACAATTGAAGAAAATGCCCGCCTTCGATTGGAAGAGCTAGAAGCTTTGGATGAGAAGATGTTAGAAGCACAAATTCACCTAGAGTGCTATCAAGCTCGAATGGCCAAGTCTTTCAACAAAAAGGTGCGACTAAGATCATTTCAAGTTGGAGATCTGGTACTTTCCGTGCACAGGCCAATCATGATCACAAGAAAAACAGGGGGCAAATTCCAACCTAAATGGGATGGTCTATTTTTTGTTACTCATGCATTCACTAATAAAGATGGATTGCAAATCGGACCTATCAGTGGAAAATTTTTAAAGCGTTTTTACGCCAAAAGTTCTTTATTTTTACATTTTTCATTGTACAAAAAAAATTGTGTTCATGTAATGAACTATGTTCGACTTGATCTCGTTTGGGTACGTAGGCGATTTGAATAAATTATAAATTCATGTTCAGTCAAAACTAATAAATTCATTCAATTTGTTTATCAATTGTTGTAGTAAAAAAAACACAAGAAACATGAAAAAGAAAAGTTTATCCAAATAAAAAAATAACAAGTCAAAATTCATACAATATGGTCTAAAAAAAGGATCAGAAATTCATGACTTCATCAGGATCACTTGCCATTGATCACTCGCAGGAAACTATCTACAAGGGTCTTCCTTTTCTGGTCAATGGATGCTACGCTAGCAACATCTCTTGTCTGTATTTCTTCCAATGCTGCCTTCTTGGTTCCAATCATACTTTTCTCTTCCTCTTGGGCTTGAAGTTCATCACGGAGTTTATTTAGCTCAAAGGTTAGCTCACTAATTTTGCCTCTCAATGAAGAACACGTGGAATCCTTTACTTCTAGCTGAATGTTCAAAAGTTTCAACTCCTCAGCCTTTTCTTCAACAGTTGGACAATCCAAGTGTTACTTTCTTTCAGACAAGTAAGGGTCAACTTTTTTTAGAAACACATCCATGCGCTTCATCAGAGGCGATGGGTCTGTATGGGATGAGTTGGTAATCACATTTTGAAGAATTAAGTTATTTTCATCCAACCAAGATTGAATATTGGAGAATCCATGCTTCAAGATATCCTTAAAACACTTTTGAAGATAATTAGTCATGGTTTCTTTCAGAGCAGCCTTCAGATAAGAAGACTCTTGGGTAATTTCAGGTAGAGGACCAGATATGAAAGAACAGATTGGTGCAGCCTGATGATTATTTGTTTAGGAAGGTGGAATACTGGCTAAAGCCAACGAAGATGGAACGACAGGAACTCCTTGATTGATCTTTGTAATGTTAGCTCTCACAGTCCCTGAATTTACTTCATCTTCAGCATTAAAATTGTCCATGATATGCAACAAAGTACCTCCATTGATGGTGCCCGGGTATTTGCAAGGAGGGCCATGAGAATCATGAATACCATCTATTCCTTGAAGTGCATCAATTCGCCCGTCATTCTCGCCAGTCTGATCTTACAAAAAGTTTGGATTCATAGAGAAATTTAGTTCTTCAGGGATGCTCGGAAAACCTACAAAAAATGGAGCATGATTTCAAAAAAAAAAGGGGGAGAAAGTGTAGCAAACAACAACAAGGCACATACCTACATTTTGTGTCCTAAGCGACATATCTAAAAATCCACCGTCTAATGGTGTGTTCGGGAGGCTGATGTTAATGTGAGAAGCTCTAACTTCACCTTTTGAAAGACTTGAAATAGCTTGAAGCGGCCTCAATTCTATTGGTCGTTTAATTTTGTATATTCGAGAAAGAGGGGCTTGAAATTGAAGATTGTGACAGAAAATCAGATACAAACAGTACATAAAAAAAGGGGAGAACTATACCTGATCTCTAGAACTTTCATCTTCTGGAGTTAAAGTCTTTCCTAGTGCTTGTGATGCTCGATCTCCAGGACTACTGTGATCTGGAATCAAAATTGCTTTTGGCACCTTATCAGCAGGCTCAGAAATGGCAGCAATCTTTGTCGAGGGAACTATAATTTTGATTCTCTTAATACCTCTTTCATTTTGCTGGTTTGGATCCCTCTTTCGAGAAGCCTCTTCAGGAGCAACATTTGGAGGGTTTAACCCTTTAGCTAAGAACATGTTCGGAGTCGAACCAAGAACAAAGTCACGACTCTCACTAGAAAATAAGACTTGTACCTGGACCTTGGTCAAGAGTGGTAACACTTTGCTATTCCACCAACCCTGGTATTCAACATCAATGTTTCGATGTATGTCCCTCACATACTCTGGAATATGAAATACAGACCCACTTTTGTCCAAGTTAAGGACAACTAAACCCGATACATGTCGCCTACACTGGGGGCAATATTCAACTTTCTTGGTGAACCTGAAAGTTTCTGTCTAAAGCCAAACTGTCTCGTAAACCTGTGAGGATTATACGCCTCAAGAATGAAAGGTGAATTTCCTCGACGATAAGAAACAAATCCAGATCGAATACTCATCATGAATTCTGAAGTATCTGCAGACCTCGGTTGGTCATCCACACGACGATGAGTGTAATGGATTCCAGCAAAAGTTATCGGTATTCATCGCTCCACGGAGAAATTCCCGACAATCAACGACATTTTTCTCTACATGAGCTGCCATCCTAGAAAATGCTTTAAAAGCCTCAACTCTTATACTTTTGTTCTTAGATGGAAGAACGAAGCGACAAAGCCATAGGGAGAGATAGGCTGCTATCTCTAATTCCTCTTCTTCTTCCATAGACAGAGATACTGAAAAATTCTTCCAATGATGTCGATCTCTACGAGTAATGTCTCTCGACTTGTCTGCCACCACGAGCCTTCGTATTTCCTTCAATTTTCTTTGATGGCACCTCTTGAATGGATTTAAGTTCATAGCATTCTTATAATTTTTGTATTGTCGAGGGTTCGGGACACAACCATTCTCACGAAGTCAAAAATTAATCCACTGTTCGTGAGTAACTCTGCCAGATTCATTCGCATAGGCAATCAATACGAAAACATTAAAGAGATATAAACAAGACTTGAGAAGATGATCCGTCAACTCTGAAAGGTTTGGGACTACTTCCTCATAATAATGGCTCATGATCAAAAGTCCACTTATCTCGCGGATGTCCCAAAGAGAAATGCCAATTTCACCATTGGCAGTCACAAAGGTGTTGGTCTCTGGACACCAAACCTCACAAAGAGCTCTGTAAATAGAGTTTGGGCGATGGTAATCTTTTGCAGCAGAATCGACTATAAAAGCTAACACGCGGAGATTCCTCTTGTGCAGAAGTTTCTAGACCCACAAAGACCACTCCCAAAATTTTGGAAGAAAAGAAATCTCTCCTCGACTGACCAGTGTGCTTCCCATCGTACTTCTCTATTGTCAATTCTCTCATAAATCAAAGCCCTTGGGATGTACTCCATGCTCTGGGATGACTGTTAGAGCGATTGGACTTGCCAGTATCCAAACTCTCGTGACATTCACTAATGGTGGACATAAGCAACTCCAACAATGGCTCCAGAAGGTCGGGAGAAGGATCTGTCGTTGTCTTATGGACACTAAATTTAAGTACAACTCGTACGACGGTCTGGGCATGGTACTTCACATCAGTATCTTTGAAACACAGATAACTTTTGCCTTGATTTTTAAGCTTAACAATTTCGTGCATGTCAGAGCACACTTTATCATCAGAACTTGTTCCAGCCATGCCTGCAAAAAAAAATTCAGCCAAAAAAGGGGGGGCAGTAAACCTCTCAAATTGGTTTATTGTCTAAAATTCCGAGTCTCCCAAATATGTAAGCAGCCTCTATAAAAAATACCTTGGACGATGGGAGAACCAGTCTTTGGTCCTTAATACAAAGTGCCTTGGACGATAGAATGAACAAGTCATTAGTCCTCAACACAAAGTGTCTTGGACAGTTGAAAGAACCAGTCATTGATCCTTAACACAAAGTGCCTTGGATGATGGAAGTAACCAATCTTTGGTCCTTAACCTTAACACAAAGTGCCTTGGACGATGAAAGGAACCAGTCCTTAGTCCTTAACACAAAGTGCCTTGGAAGATGGAAGGAATGGGTCCTTGGTCCTCAACACAAAGTATCTTGAACAGTTGGAGTCAGTCCTTGGTCCTTAATACAAAGTGTCTTGGATGATGGAAGAAACAAGTCTTTGGTCTTCAACACGAAGTGTCTTGGATAGTTGAAGGAGTCAGTCATTGGTCCTCAACACAAAGTGTTTAGGACAATTGAAGGAGCCAATCCTTGGTCCTTAACACAAAGTGCGTTGGACGGTCGAAGAAACATGTCCTTAGTCCTCAATACAAAATGTTTTAGACGATCAAAGGAGTAGGTCCTTAGTCCTCAATGTTATATATTTCCCGAACTCATAGAATAATTGCAACATAAAAAAAAAAAATTTAACCTCTACATGAAGAAAAATTTGAACCTCAAAATCCTTAATTCGCTCCAAAGAATTGAATCCCTACATAAAAAATGCGAAGTGTTAGTTTCAACTTTATTTTTAAAAAAAATAGTAATTAAAAAAAAGGAGAGAGGGTTAAAAAAAAAAAGAAAAATAACAAGAACAAGAACAAGAAAAAAATAAAAGAGAAAAGAAAGGGAAAGGGGGAAGTTACGTGAAAAAAAAATTACAAATGTTTTTTCGAATCGCAGAAACCGAGGGAAGCAATTCAATTGGAATTAATAACAATTCCACCAATTCCAATTGGATTATTGGAATAATGGAATCTATTGGAACCAATTCCAAGACGCATAAAACAAGAAGATTTTTTAATTAAATTTTTTTTTGAAAAGTTGTGCCATTGTCAAATTCAATCTCAGTTTCTTGATTGCCGGTAGAAACCAAGAAAGAAACAGATAAATAAAAAAAATTGAAAAGAGAAAAAAAACGGGGGAGAGAAAGAGAATTAAAAAAAAAAGAATTGTTTATTTTTATTTGCAAAATATAACAGACTTGTTCCAAAGTCTCAGAATTCCTTTATATAAGTAGACGGGTAATGAACTTTACTTACACTCAATTTATTGTGAAATATAAAAAAAACATGTTTAAATCAAATTTGTTAAGGGTCTATGAAATAAATAAATAATCAAAATTCGACCAAAAAAAAATCTTATTATCAAATTTGAAAGATAATTTTTTTTTTATCAAATTCACATTTTATTCTCAAATTTCTCATCTGTATTAATTTACTAACGGGAAGTTTGAGTTAAAATCAAATACGAGATCAAAAAAAATCGAACAAAAAAAATCGAAAATCAAGATTTATTAACTTATTTCATAATAAATAAATAAATCTTGAGGGGGGCATTTGTAGACATAAAAAATAATAAAATAAAATGGATTGGGTCGATTTAAATTATTAGCCCAATTAAATTTAAATCTACCAAAGTCCATAAAACCCAAATGCCCATACCAAATTTTAAATAAATAAATAAAACAAATAAAATAAACAAACAAAATAAATAAAATTATAATTACTCAATTATCTCTTTTAATTAAATATAATTGAGTAATTACGAATATTAACCTGAATCCTCCTTTATAAATAAGACCAATGGTCCATAAGACGGGACACAGAAAGCGAGCAAGAAAAAAAGTAGAGGCAACCACGAAGTGCTGAAGAAATTTCAAGGCCAGAGGAAGGGAAGAAATTCCTCTCAAATCCAAATCCGTTGAACTCTAAGAAGATTAAAATCTTTTTCGAATCAAACAGGTTCATGCAAAGTCTAAAGAGATCAAAGTCTTCTTCAAATTAAATCAAATTCTAATCCAAGTCTAAACTCCGAAGTTCAAGTTCCGAACAAGTCAAGTTTCGATAAATCGAATTTTCAACAAATTCTTGAAGACTAGGATTTAAGACACGTGACCCCTCATTTTCAAATATTTAGATCATTAATCAAAAGATTTTACAATTTTACAATTACAAGAAGGTCAACATCACTTCTATTTATCAAAGTACAATTTATAACGATTTCTGTATTTTAAGACACGAGATTTCGTCATACAACTATATTTTTCATTCTCATTCTTCTAAAAATGAGAAACAAACGGGGGCTCAATATTGCTTTTCAACATTTTATATCTCAAATATATTGCCATTTTAAAAGTACAATGAAAAAACTAGAACACACACATATTGCCCTGATTTGCGCTCAAGAAGTCAGATGACATTTCTTTCAAAAATCTTTCCTTTATCAAAATCCATAATTTCACACATAATCTTCTCCAGTGATATATTCAAAATTGCTTTGTTGGCTTTTGACACTGTATTTTCTCTTGTAATTTTACATTCTAGCAAAAAAGGGAAAAGCGGGGACGCCCATACATTTCGATCAAACCAAAGCCTTAGGCTCTATGGAAGAATTTGGATGTAAAACCCATGTATTGCTCTCAGTTAGTTCTGTTCTTGTTTGCTATTTCGAGGAAATTGAATTATGAATCATGAATAATTAACGGGTTGAATTGATTTAAAATTCTTGAATTCTTGACAATGAGTGATTCACCACCTTCAATCTTAAGATCCTCCATTTTTATGGTTTCCCACCTCTGTACTATGGCATTGTACAAAGATGGCAGTGGCACATTAAAATTTTCAACATAATAAGCCAACTGATAACGTGTCTCTTCAATTCTTTCTGCTAGTTTGAATCCAGGTTGGGGAAATTCTACAGCAGTGGAGGACCATTTTTCCTTTCAACAATACATTGAAGAAAGGTAGGTCACTGGAAACCATCGAGGATCCTAAAATCTATGACGTGAACTCTTCTTGCATTTTCTGCCTTCAGCTCAGTTGTCTTATTCAAGGCAAAATCTTGATCTTGTAGTATTCCTTTTTGTTATTCTACTTCTTTCATCGCCTCTTCCCCCTTCATCCCTGCACACTTTTGCTTGTATTATTTCGAAGGTCTGCTGACTTCTGTTTACCAATTCTCTCTCCATATAGACAAATAAAAGGTAGGACTTGTTCTGGAGAAGGAGGATATTTATATTCTAGCAAGTGTGACTATACTTGTTTTAGGTTTATTCTTGAACATGCAAGTTTATAGAAATCATCACCATTGATTTCATCATTTTAATGTTTTATCACATCTTTGTGAATTTAAATTCTTGAAACTTTTAATGATTGATTACATGACATGTGTTGGAATATGATTTCTCAAGACAAATTACCATTGTGTAAAATATCAATTGCTTAAACACGTGAACAAGTTTTGTTTTTATCATTGTAATTATTTTGACACTCGACATAGCATGTATCGCATTTTTTTTTTTTACCTATAATACGTTTTACCTTTTTTCTTAGATGAATTGATTCAAGTGTTTATTTTAATTTATGTATTATTTCATCGATTATATTAAGTGATACTTGAGTCCATACATGAATTGATTCAAGTTATTCCACGTCATTTATCATAGTGTAATTCTATTCATTTTTGCTTTGCAATATGTATCATCATATGATTCATTGTGTTTTGTGTTTTCATAATTGACATATTGATTTTTTGCACGTGTCAGGCATGTAAGGCAATTTTTTACTTTCATTCATTTGTAAAGTATATCTCGGATCCAATATTTTTGTGTACTTGTCAACTGCTTAAATGCACGAATAAGTTTCATTTTTATCATTGTAATTATTTCTTGACATGCGACATGGTGTGTATCACATTTTTTAACTTATATACGTTATACTTTTTCTATTTTATGAATTGATTCAAGTCACTGCTTATTCCTGTTTCTGTGTTATTTATCTATTATATCAAGGGTTACTTGTATCCATGCATGAATTGATTCAAATTAGTCCATATCATTTGTTGAAGTGTAGTTCTGGTTCATTTTCTCATTGCAACATGTATATTAATATGATTACATGTTTTCGTGATTGACATTTCGATTTTTTTACACGTGTTATAGCACATAATTTAATTTTGCATTTTCATTCATTTGTAAAGTATATTATCAATCCCATGCAATTCTCCCTTTTTTGTTTAATTTGAACTTTTCATGGGTTTTTAATTGACCGTAAATTATAAGAAATTGCAATCAATAGTATGTGTGTTGTTTGCCATTGAATGTGCTTCAGTTATAAAAATAGAATCATAGTAATTTTGGTATAATTTTCTATAATACTCAGTATCCATAAAATATAAATTGATGTGTAGTATTTAATGAATTATTTTTATTTACTTACTTCTTTAAATAAATTTACACAATTTTCTCCAAAAAAATGAGACCCAGACATAAATCCAAAATTCTTTTCAATCGCCAAAATATTTCCGAGAGATTTGACGCGGTCCATTATTCAATTTATTTGAAAGTCACAAACGCATTAATCTCTAGTAATGAACAAGGTTCTATGTTGGAAGGTCGCAATTGTGTTGCTTTGCATATATTTTTGTTGACATACACATAAATAGTTGTGAACCTTTTTGCATTCGATTGTTATTATTTTTTAGCTATTACTTTCAAGTGGTTGAGGATGTGTGTGCATTTTGTTTTTAACTACATATACATAGTTCTAGGTGGAGTCTAGGCATGCTTTTTCGAATATTAATTTTTTAATGAATGGTATTATTTAATGTCACTGGTCTATGTGACAGCTTTAGTACCATTAAATTACATATTCAATTAAATACAAGAAATTAAGACACGTTTAATAAGATCCATGATATGCTAACAATTGATGTTCAACACATTTGGTCTTAACTAGCATTATTCTTTTTTAATTTATAATTGTTACGATTATGTGGTGTTAATTTAGGAAATGCTTGAGAAGAGAAATTTTACACCCTGGGCGAATGAGAGATGATAATTACAATTAAAACCTATTGGCATTAATTTTCAAATTTGAAAATAGTTAACAATATTTATCATATAAATTCACAAATACTATATTTTTCAAAATATTAATGTAAAGAAGTACTCAACCTAATTATCTCTTTCTTTTTTAAGTTTTAATAATGTTGGGCTTTTCACAAGGCTAAACTTAAAATATAAGAATACACTACACCAAATTAAAAGACGTACACTTTTTGCCGTCTAGATGTATCTTAGACGGTCAACGTAGAATTGACCATCTTTTTTCCCGCCTTGCCCCTATGCGTGGCTTTGAACCCCAAGCCTAGGCATGTTTATTCGAAGTTAGGTGGACATTTTAAAATACTAATTATTAAATGATATGATTAGGATTAAGATCCTTTACCAAAACATTATGACATAAAGGTTGGCAAAATTTAATGGGGTGCAAAAATGATTTGATGGAAAAGATGGTTATGTTTTAAACCGTTTAATGGTAGAGCGCCACGTTATATTATGTCAATGATTTTGACACTGTAACATGATTGGATATGATTATGTGACATTAATTTAGGAAATGGTGGAGGGGAGACAAATTTTATAACGTGGGTGAAAGAGAGAAATGATAATTAAATTAATCCATATCAGTATTAATTTTCAAATTCAAAAAATTAACGTCGGTATTAATCAAATAAATTGACAAATATGATGTTTTTTAATTTCAAAACAACCTTAAAGAAGTAAACATAATTCTCTCTTCTCACTAATCATTAAGTACATGACTACTCCCAATTTGTTTTGGTAACTCACTAACTTGTAAGATTTTCAATTAAATGAATTGAAATTGTGTTATAAGTGATTGTGTGTTATTATATTATGTCAAGAATAGCTATATAGTTGTTGCATATTTATTTTATTTTAAGATATTTCATAATTCTTTATTAATACCTGCCAACACTCATTTTAATTCCAGTATTTACCACACACTCAATTCTCAAATCTCCCAATATCGGTTTCTAAATTATGTTATTAAATATTTTTTGCTACAACACATTATTTACTAACGACTTCGGTATCAATAATAATATATAATGCAATAATTAGGTAAGTACATAAATAAATTGAAGACCAATAGAGTAAAGAAACATGTTGGTTGTGAATTCACAAAACACGTAAATTGAGATAATATTATTTTTTTCAACGAAAATTATAATAAAAATGACTATATATGCTTTTATGGCACTATTCTGTATATTTCTTCTATTGACCTTCCATTACCTTGAAGCTAAATTCATTGCCTGAACTTACTATAGGTTTACTCGATGAAGTTTCAACTTCATGAAATAGATTTCTTTCTGTTAGGAAAATGTGTAATTGGCAATCTGTGACCAAAGGACCTATTTGTCAAAATTGTAAAGTCAAGGACTAAATTGTACAGGTCAAATAGTTCAGGGACTAAAGTTGCAATTTTGTAAAGGTCATAGCATAGGTCTAGGGTAAAGTGGGATGCTTTGAAGATGCAAACGGCGCGTTGATGTCGCTCGAGTTTCGCCCTGACCTTGCTAGAGCCAAAATTGCAGAACTGACCTCGCTGGAGTTTCGCTGGTTTATCGCCTGAGTGAAGGTACGTCGCTCGAGTTTCTCCAGTACCTCGCTCGAGCGATTGTGTTATCTGGCCTTTGGTAATTTTAATGCCTCGCGAATTTTTAACGCTCTATATTACCAAATTCGACCTACTATATAAACAAAACGACCGATTTTCATTAGGGACCTTTGGCAAACATCAAAACAACAATTCCTCTCAACTTCCAAAGGATCAAGAGCCAAAATAAATTCATTCTTTTCATCTTTGATTCTCATGGTTCTTTGAATAAAAACATCAACCCTCACAAAATCAAAACACCCTTTCATATCTCCATATAAACTTCCAGAAGATCATCTGTTTGAAGATCAGGGAAGAAAATTGCTTGAAGAGCTGGCGTGCTTGGTGATTCACAGGAGGTAGAAGATATTCAAAGCTGGGATTTTGGCGCAGATCTGCAAAATCCAGGATAGCTGTGGTCGATACAGTAAGGAGGTCAGAATATTGTTAGAATCAATAATGTCTGACGTACTGTAAGTCAATATCTTCTATAGTGGATCTCTATTGGCTTGTGCCCGGAGTTTTTACCCAGTTGGGTTTTCTCCGTCAACATTTTGTTGTGTTTTTACTGCTTTCTGTTATTTATTTTTCAACCGATAATTCAACTTAGGTAGATAAAGTATGTGAATGAATCTAGGCATTGCATAATTGATGTGACTTGTTGCATCAGTTAATTAATTGTTTTAATTCCGCATAAACACCTATTCACCCCCTCTAGGTGTTGGTTGGGTCGAACTATTGCTTTTTCAAGTGGTATCAGAGCTAAATCTCGAGTCTTGATCCATAGTTGTCTAGATGAGTCAATCACTTTCTGTACCTCCGTATTTTGACGGAAGTAATTATGCCTATTGGAAGGTTAGAATGCGTGCGTTTCTTAAGTCTTTAGATGAGCATGTTTGGGTAAGTGTGCAAAATGGTTGGAAACCTCCCTCTACTGTCGTATCAGGAACTGTTAACCTTACCGACATATCACTATGGACTAAGGATGAAATAGCTGAGTGGAGCTCCTAGCAGATTCACAAAAGCAAAAACTGAAACGTTCAACAATAAAGGGTCGAGTGATAAACCACGTTTGGTTAGGTGCCATGAGTGTTAAGGTATAGGTCACTATAGGAATAAATGCTCTAATTATAAGAAGAACCAAAGAAAAAGGAAAGGTAGGGCCTTAGTTGTCTCACTTACAGATAATGAATCTGAGACTAGTGATAGACAGGAATCTTCTAGTAGTGAGGATGAAGGAAACTATATGGCATTTGTATCAACTGTTAAGAGTGAATCTAATAAGGAGAGTGACAAGGTTGAGGAAGAACTTCTAAACGATAATTCTAGTAATGAGGAAGAGGATGACATAGACATACAAGAAGCTTATCAACTTTTATTTAAGGAGAGTCTTAAAATCAAAAAGGTCAATAAAGCCCTACTCAAAAAGGTTGATGAACTTGAGAGAGAAAAAGAGAAACTTGCCAGTAATCTTCAGAATTCACTTAAGAGTGGCAGTGAGTTAAAGTGTGTCAATGGGAAGTTAGAAGACAAGATTAAGACTTTGACTAGTGAATTGGTGAAATCTAATGCTCATCCTCAGACTTTCGTAAGTGGGACTAAGAAATTGGACAATATTTTGGAAATGAACAAGCCTGCAGGAGATAGGAAGGGTCTAGGATATGTTGAGGGTAATACACATGTTGTTGGACCTTCTAAGACTGTTTTTGTTTTTGCCTCTAAGAAAGTTAATGTTGTTAGTAGTTCAAATAAGGGTAAGAATGTTCCGAGAGAATAGAGTCATCAATCACGTAGGAACTTCATACCCAGATACCCTTAGCCACGTACCTTTGAGCCTAGGTTCATTCCCACCTGTCACCACTGTGGAGCCTTAGGACACACTAGGCCTAGATGCTATAGGTTAGGGAATGAGCGTAAAAATCTGAACATTCCTAGTCAGGTTAGCTTTCTGTCTAATCAGGTTAGTCATTTGACTGAGATGCTTACTAAGCTTACTAGGAGTACTTTATGATCTAAGAAAGTTTGGGTCAAAAAGGGTGATCTAGCTAGACTTTCAGGTCAGGAAAAGTGTTTTGTTGCTCATGTTGCATTGAAAGCCCAAAATTACAACATGTGGTACCTAGATAGTGCATGTTCTAGACATATGTGTGGTAATAAGGCTTTATTCACCACTCTTGATGAATGTAACGGTGGTATGGTTACCTTTGGAGATGCGGGTTCTACACCTATTCTTGGCAAAGGTACTGTACAAATACATGGTTTACCTGTGATCTCTATTGTGCTTTATGTAGAAGGTTTAAAGTCTAACTTGTTAAGTATTAGTCAAATTTGTGATGCTGATTTTGAAGTGAGTTTTCTGCAAAAGAGATGTACTGTGTATGATTCGTCTGGTGAGGTGGTTCTTGAAGGGGTTCGAACAACTGATAATTGTTATGGAGTCTTGCCTAATTCTAACTATGTGTGTAGGAGTGCTAAAATTGATGTTAGTGAAGTCTGGCACAAAAGATTAGGTCATTTGAACTATAAGAGTCTAGTACAACTGGCTAAGAAAGAATTGGTAGATGGTTTGCCTAAGATAGGTCCTAGTGAAAATGTTGTGTGTG
>NC_036249.1:22396688-22406340 GCF_002742605.1 Olea europaea var. sylvestris | reverse complement strand
ATGAGAGATGATGCTGTGAGTGAGGGGGAGAGTGTTGAAAATTGTGATAAAGATGGTGATCTTATAAGTTCTAGTGATCCTACTGAGCCACCTGTGTCTGAATCATCTCTTAGGAAACCTGAAACACCTGAAAAGAAAACATTTCCACAAGATCGAGATAAAGATCCTAAGGAACCATCAACGAGGGTTAAGTCTAATCATCCTAAGGACAATATCATTGGGGATCTAGATGAAGGTATGAGGCTTCGTAGGAGAGTACTGAACAATATGGCATACACTAGCTATGTCTATCAGGTAGAACCTAAGAAAGTTGAAGAGGCTCTTAGTGATGAGTGTTGGGTGAATGCGATGCATGAGGAGTTCAATCAATTTGCGAGGAACAATGTGTGGATCTTAGTTCCCAGACCTGAGAATTGTAATGTTATAGGTACTAAGTGGATCTTTAAAAACAAGACAGATGACCAAGGTACTATAACTAGGAATAAGGCTAGACTAGTTGCTCAGGGTTATACTCAAGTTGAAGGAATTGATTTTGATGAGACTTTTGCCCCTGTTGCACGATTTGAGTCTATTCGGATTCTGCTTGCTGTTGCATGTACCTTAGGGTTCAAGTTGCATCAAATGGATGTTAAGAGTGCCTTCTTGAATGGACTTCTTCAAGAAGAAGTCTACGTGGAACAACCAAAAGAATTTGTTGATCCTAAATTTCCCCACTATGTCTACAAACTTCATAAAGCCCTCTATGGTCTGAAGCAAGCTCCCAGAGCTTGGTATGAGAGACTTACATCATACCTTGAAGAACATGGACTCTCTCAAGGTGGTGCAGATAGGACCTTATTTATTAGACATGTTGAAGAAACTATCACCATTGCTCAGATTTATGTCGATGATATTATATTTGGTTCTCCTCTTGAGTCTTTAGCTTATGAGTTTGCTGAGTGTTTGAAGCAAGAATTTGAAATGAGTATGGTTGGGGAGTTGAGTTATTTCCTTGGACTTCAGGTGAGACAGACAGAGGATGGACTGTTCATTTCACAGTCTAAGTATGCTAAGGATCTAGTTAAGCGCTTTGGGTTGGATAGTAAGAAGCATACTAGGACACCTATGAGTACTAGTTTGAAGTTAGGTCGTGATACTTCAGGTAAGAGTGTCGATCCTTCCCTATATAGAAGCATGATAGGTAGTCTTCTTTATCTCACAGCTACTAGACCTGACATTGCCTTTAGTGTTGGAGTGTGTGCTCGATTTCAGGAAGATCCAAAAGAATCACACTTAAGCTCTGTTAGACGCATCATTAGATATCTGAGTGGAATAGTTGATCTAGGAATATTCTATTCTAGGAATTCTAATCTTGACTTGGCTGGTTACTCCGACGCCGATTGGGCCGAAAACGCAGATGATAGGAAAAGCACGACAGGAGGTTGTTTTTACATGGGTAGCAATCTCGTAGACTGGTTGAGTAAGAAACAGAATTCTATATCTCTATCCACGGCAGAGGTCGAATACATAGCTGCAGGGAGTTGCTGCACTCAGCTTCTCTGGATGAAGCAGATGCTGAGTGATTATGGGATTAGTCAAGGAACCATGACTGTTTTCTATGATAATACAAGTGCTATAAATATTTCGAAGAATCCCATTCAACACTCTCGAACAAAACATATTGACATATGACATCATTTTATTCGTGAGCTTGTTGAATCACATGTAGTCTCTCTCAACCATGTCTCTACTGATAATCAATTGGCAGATCTACTTACGAAACCACTAGATGGATTGAGGTTTGAGTCGCTTCGGACGACTGTTGGTGTTTGCTCACCTATCTGATCATGGATTCATGCATATTCATGCATTCATCACATATGCATCTAGTCACTTCATATCTTGCATGTGATCTCTGTGTGTGTGATGCATTTTTGATTATTAGTTTGTCGTTTAATCTTCTTTTGTGTGTTTAAATATGAAAATAAAAAAATAATAATAATAAAACATAAAAATAAAATGGGATTTTTTTTGTGTGTGCCTTTTATGTGACGATAATGGCTTTTGCATTAAAGATCAAACTCTATTTTTCATCATCTGTACAAGTCTGAGGCTCCATTATCGTTCTCTTTGCCTGTGGAGTTCTGGGTCTATGGCTCGTCATTCATTTTTGCACAGCACACACTGTAGTCCTGTGAGTGAGTCTTTACCGCATGGGTGAGATTTGGGATGGTGTTCTTCTGTGATTGGGGTTATGTGTCCATTTGACTTGATCTGGGACTAGTGTCACCTAATCATATTGTCTTTCTCCACTTTTATTTTGTTGAACTTATGACTGTCTTGGGAGCCTATTTGACTCGAACAATTAAGCCTGAGGGGTTTCTAACCTGGTGCCCTATGGTCATCTGACTTGGGAGTCACTGGCCCAAAGTACGTTACCGGGTTCATTTATGTCGCCTAATGGGGATAGTATTGCACTTAAGTTCTTTTGTTAACAAAAATAAAAAATAAAAATAAAAATAAAAAACTTATGGAATCATACAGTTAGAGGGAGTAAAATTGTGACAATCGTAATATTTGATATAGGTCCTCGTGGAATTGGATTTGACTGTCACTTGGTAGACATACACTTCTGTCTGGTTGTTTTCACGTGTCCTTTCTCACTAATTTAAGGTTTTTTGAGTCTCACTTGCATGGACTACGTGGCACTTTTTACGATGATGTTCTGTATACACTTTACTCCACGGGATTTTGAACTATGTGTGGACTTACGATTTGTCTATGTGCTGAGTGTCGAGATTGTGACTTTATGCTTATTGTTGGAATAGTTTACATAATTGGTCCCATGCTTCGTGTTTCCGATGCTCTGCACTTGTCTTATTTTTGAAAATACACGATTTGGGGCTAATTTCGTCATTTCTTGATAATTGTGTTCTTTTTCTCCATATTCAAAATTTTAGTGCTATTTCTGACATTTGAACTTCGCTCGAGTCTCGCCTAGACTTCGCTCGAGCGGCAAACGCAGAACGCTCTTCGCTCGAGTTCTCCCATGGATCGCTCGAGCGACAGTGCCTTTTTAACAGTCCCCGGTTTCATTTTTTGCGCAATTCTTCTCCATTCTCTCTCATTTTTTCACCAATTGCTCCGACTCCTTCACAATTCATACATCACACTTGTTTCTTACACATTTTCGAAGCCCCTAACAAATATTGGTTTCCGGATTTCAACATTTTCGCAGAGTTTTTGAGGTGATTGTTCTTTTTTTCTTTTTTTTTTTCTTTTTTTTCCTCCTCTTATGTTTCCTTTTTTTGTATTTTGATTGTTTCTTTTTCCCTTGTTATGATCTTCATGCCTTTCTTGTTTGTTATTCTTGTTATTCTTCGCATTTTGCATCACACATTACATTCAATTGTGTGTTCTTCCATGGTTTAGTAATGGAATTTTCGTGTTTTTCGTCCATGTTCATGTTGTTCGTTCTTGCGTTCCATTAATCTGTTTGATGTGTGGTTAGTTTCATTTTAAAGCCCTTGTATTCTAGTTTGTGGGACTATGCTTGGATGCGTGCTTGGGTTTCGTATGTGCTTGGAATTGTGTGCCGAAGTGACGTCCGTCATGTGTTCGATGAAAGTCCCCTGTTATGTTTTGTTTGTTTTCCTTAGTTTGTGTGTTTCAGTTTTTCCTCCTCTTCATTCCGTCTGTGTTTCATTCTCATCACGTGACTTGCTGAGTGTTTTTACACATATTTTTGGTGTTTCTTTACTTCATGCTTGGTTTGCTCTTAGGGTCGTTCACGTTTTTCGATGCATCTCTTTCGTGCCTCATTTGTGTGTGCGGTGTTTCATTTCATGTTGCATCATACCCCGTGCATTCTTCATCTTACTAATTAAGTTCCTTCTCTCCATGTGCCAGATGGCTCGTAAGCGTTCTCGACCTTCTGCGCAGCCAACTAATGGTTCGACGTCGTATAGTCGTTCCAGATTCATTTCTGCTACAACTCAGGAGGTCTTCACTTCTCAGTTCTCCTTACGCCCCGTTCTCATGGAGCGTGAGGTAATCCTCTCTGACCTTCCTGTTGATATCGTCGCCCTTTTTGTTTCCCGGGGTTGGGAGCCCCTTCTTGTTGGTCTTTCCCCTCCTCCCCCACTCCTCGTTCAGGAATTCTATGCTAATATTCATGATATAGACGGCTCATCTTTTCAGGTTACTCTTAGAGGTCATTCTTTTAGGGTTACTCCGTCGGCTGTAGCTCATGCTTTAGGTATACCTCAGATTACCCATCTGACTTATCCATATATTTTACCTGCTTCTATTCCGGCCGATTCTCTTGTTCGGTCGACGCTTTTGAACACCCCGTCTATAGGGGGGCCTTCGGCGATGGCCACGGGGTCATTACCTACTGATCGTCAGGTGTTGTTGCGCATAGTGTGTACAAACCTGTGGCCGGTTGTCCATACCTCTTCCTTACCTATGGTGCATGCCCGTTTTCTTTATGCCCTTCTTCATGGAGACTCGATCGACTTTCCTAGTTTTGTGTGCAAGAATATTCTGGCTTCATTTCGTACTCCTGGGAGTCGGATCGGGTTGCCTTATGCTTGCTTGACTCATAGGGTTGCTTTGTCGTTGGGTGCTTCCTTTCCAGAGGGTTCGACTTGTCGCATAGGACGTCCGATAGGACAGCAGACCATTCATCAGAGTCGATCCCATGTACCGTCATCTTCCTCTTCTGCTCACGCTACAGGTCAGGCAGCGACCGTTGATGTTTTTGATCTTTCAGAGCCCTTTGATCCTATTACTGAGATTCTTACTAGGGGTTCTCGTGTGTTTCTCCGCCTCGTACGGGTTTTCCTTCGACCATTCCACTTAGTCCTGCCTTTCCTTCGACATCTACTTCTGCTCCTAGGGTAGCTGCTTTGCCCGTTGACCCCATGGTAACGCTTATGGGACAGATGTCTACTTTGGTCGAGCAGCAAGCTCGTATGATGGCAGAGATCACGCAGTTACGAGCTGCGTCGGAGCGTCAGTCAGCTGGGCTTTCTTCTTTTCGCCGTGCTCTTGCAGTGTGTCAGCGTCATTTGCGTTGGATTCGTGATAGTATGGAGGAGGACACGGGTGCTGAGAGCGGAGCTGAGTCTTCAGATGCTGGTTGTGATGCATCGTAGTTAGTTAGTTCATTGTTTTGATCTTTGTCCTTTGTGATAAAAAGGGTGAGTAGATATTTGGATAGATAAATTGATAGATCTTCAATTTTTTGGTAATTGTGTTATACTTCATGACTAGATTAAGTTTTTTTGATGTTTTGGCAATATTAATGTATGTTTTTGGTTTTTTTGACTTACATTATTATTGCTTCTTAATCTGGTTAATGACATATAATCGATTTCTTGTTTACTGTTTCCATTTCATATGCTTTTACACTTGGTATTTGAGTTTTTGATTTTCAGGAAACAGGTTCAACAAGAGATTGCTACTTTAGTTGAATAGATAGGTTGTTTGGAGTCATGTTTATTTTTGTCCTTGACTGTCATATGTATTTTTGTCACAGAATGCCAAAGGGGGAGTTTGTTAGGAAAATGTGTAATTGGCAATCTGTGACCAAAGGACCTATTTGTCAAAATTGTAAAGTCAGGGACTAAATTGTACAGGTCAAATTGTTCAGGGACTAAAGTTGCAATTTTGTAAAGGTCATAGCATAGGTCTAGGGTAAAGTGGGATGCTTTGAAGATGCAAACGGCGCGTTGATATCGCTGGAGTTTCACCCTGACCTTGCTAGAGCCAAAATTGCAGAACTGACCTCGCTGGAGTTTCGCTGGTTTATCGCCTGAGCGAAGGTACGTCGCTCGAGTTTCGCAAGTACCTCGCTCAAGCGACTGTGTTATCTGGCCTTTGGTAATTTTAATGCCTCGTGAATTTTTAACGCTCTATATTACCAAATTCGACCTACTATATAAACAAAACGACCAATTTTCATTAGGGACCTTTAGCAAATATCAAAACAACAATTCCTCTCAACTTCCAAATGATCGAGAGCCAAAATAAATTCATTCTTTTCATCTTTGATTCTCATGGTTCTTTGAATAAAAACATCAACCTTCACAAAATCAAAACACCCTTTCATATCTCCATATAAACTTCCAGAAGATCATCTTTTTGAAGATCCGGGAAGGAAATTGCTTGAAGAGTTGGAGTGCTTGGTGATTCACAGGAGGTAGAAGATATTCAAAGCTAGGATTTTGGCGCGCAGATCTGCAAAATCCAGGATAGCTGTGGTCGATACAGTAAGAAGGTCAGAATATTGTTAGAATCAATAATGTCTGACGTACTGTAAGTTAATATCTTCTATAGTGGATCTCTACTGGCTTGTGCCCGGAGTTTTTACCCAGTTGGGTTTTCTCCATCAACATTTTGTTGTGTTTTTACTGCTTTCTGTTATTTATTTTTCAACCGGTAATTCAAGTTAGGTAGATAAAGTATGTGAATAAATTTAGGCAATGCATAATTGATGTGACTTGTTGCATCAGTTAATTAATTGTTTTAATTCCGCATAAACACCTATTCACCCCCACTCTAGGTGTTGGTTGGGTCGAACTATTGCTTTTTCACTTTCCATGAAAAATCGGGCTCTTTAGGCATAAGCAATGTCCCTTCACTTGCCAACATTAATACATTCGACATATTTGGCCTCTTAGTACACATAATAGTTCGACATGCATTGATCGAATTATTTCGGACAATTAACATGATTGAGTAAAATGTGCATCGATTGATTCTTGAGATCGTCCGTCGTTGTGTAAAATCCATGCCTATTATGAAGAATTAATGTTAAATATAAGCATTTGAAGAGTTAAGAATGTTGGAAGCATTAAAAAAAAAATAAAAAAAATCGTACATGTCCAAGCAAATTGTGGTGGTTATCTTGATTAAAAAGATCAAATACTCTTCTACTCGCTTATGATTTTTAGAACCAACATACCAAAGCTGAATACGTCGAATTTTACTAAGAAATGTCTGTTTATTGGATATTCTGGTGACATGTAGCCACTAAAAACGACGACACTATTGCAATTTCAATTTAGAAAAGAAAGACCAAGCTTAGAACATGTTTAGTATTAAGTACTCGAACAATATAATGGATAAGACTTTAACTTCGTTAATTCTCTATTAGTATTGTTCAATACTATATTAACCCAACTTAGCAAACATGTGTACACGTAACTTATGTTGGAATCCTTAATGTGTTCCAACAACTCTTCGTGTGTTTGCTTCGGTTTCATTTCCTCTAAAACTTCTTGTCATGCCAAAATCTAATTTTTTTGGGTTCATATCAACATCCAACAAAAATATTGCCATCCTTTAGATGTCTATTAACTATCCTCAATCGGGAATACTGGTGAAGATAATGTAATCCACGAGCAATTTCATCGATAATTGAAATCGATTCAGCAGGTCCAACAATCTACATTGATCATTGGTTGCAAAAAAAAAATCACATTTAGCATATGTTACTAGTTTAGATTCTAAGAATGTTCGATATATAGTACTAGACACGAGTATATATACTATTCGGTTGACCATAACAAAATGAAACATGAGAAGGTCTTGAGAAGAACTAATCAAATATGTAAGTATCCAAGCTCTAGTTAAGCGTGAATTCATAGGTAAGCATTTTCTCTTCTTCATGAACGCAACATCCAATAAGATTCCTATGCTGCAATTTTGCAATTAAAATTCCTTCATTTTTAATTCATCATCTCCTTGTATTGAATACTTTGGTAGCTACTTCACACCAATTTTTTCCCCTCTTTGAGTACACCCTGAACAATTTTAGTCTAAACAAATAATAGAGGTTAATATTACATTATAAATTATAGATTCAATTAAATAGAATGATTATAGGACATTGGAAAAATAGTAACGTTATTTATTATCATTGGTGCTTAACATCAGTCTAAGTGACTACACTTGTGTTATTTAATTATAGGTTCAATTAAATATAATGATTTATGACTCGTTTATTAGGACTTATGATATGCGATATCTAGACTGGTGTTGAACACCATTACCACTGGTGCAGTTCGAGTTTGGTTGATTTTGACCCCGCTCTGAAACCAAAACCAATTAGGTCGGTTTGGTTGAATTTTAACCCAATTCACTTCTTAAACCAACCTAACCCCAACTGAATCAATTTGGTTCGATTGGTTTGCGCTTTGGCTTAAATAGAATTTATAAGGAAAAATTGTTCCATTTGAGATTGGGCCCAATTTTAGTACATCTTTAATTTATATCAACTTTTGTCGTGCTTTTGAACAGTAAAGAAATCAATAAAATTTAAACAATGACCAAATGACAGAGCTCAACCAAGTTGTTTTGTCAAGAAAAAATGTGTTGGGTTTCTCTTGTACTCATCAAATTCAATTTGGCACCCACTAAATTAAATTTTATTTTTTTCTCTTTTACTTTCAACTACACAATATTTCATGAAATAATATTTCACATAAATCAAAAATATTTTCTTCTTTTTCAACCATACATTCTTAAAAAAATTATTATTCTACCCATTAAAAATTGAAAATAATGAGGGCCAAACGGGGCTTTAATATGTACAAAATGCAAAAATTTATGTCTCCAAAATAATGGGGATGTAAACTGTAAATTGAATTCTACAACATAAGTGAAGCCTATGCCTCAAAATTGTAGGGGTTCTCGAAACTTCAAAATTTTATGTAAATTGTATTCTACAACTTGAGTGAAGCCTATTGAAAATCCTAGAAAGGATACATCATATTTATAGGAATGTAAGGTTATCCAATCTTTGAAATTCTCATTAAAAAAAAAGAGTAAGCGAGTTGTGATTGATGGATTAACAGTTGAGTTGGAGTCTTAACCCATAACCAACCCGATCCAACATAGCAATGATCAAATATTAATCGAACAAAGCCGATTTGCTGTTTCAAATGGACCCAAGTCGGTTTGATTCGATCAGCTTGATCAATTTACCAAATTTTTTGCCTAGGCCTAGCCATTGGTGCTACAGCATTGTCCTTGGAGAAAACTGAGACTTTTTCTTTTTCATTTTGAATTCTTTACTTTACTTATTTAATTAAAATCAAGTGCATGTTTGGTCTAGCTAAAAACTAAATTTTAGTAGATTTTAATACAAATTGATAAATTGTGTAATTGAAAATTGATAAATCATGGTCCTATAAAGCTCATTTTTTGTATAGATTAAAATCAAATTTTTAGTAAAATTTGACAAAATTTCATGAAATGTTTGGTTAAAATTAATTGTTGATTTTGACTTAATATTTTAGTTTGATTTTGATATATCATAGAGTTACAATTGTGATATGCACTTTCCATTTTAACTATTCGTAGGATGAATCTTACTACATATATTTCAAGGTTTACATAAAAGATTACATAATATCCGCATGACACTCTATTCTTTGTCAGTTTAAAATACAGTCAACTTTTTCATCCAATCTTTTTTCTCCACACAATTTTTGATAATTACCTATATACTATTTTTATGTAAAAATAGCAAAAATTTTCTAGGATTTAGTTCACCACTTTTAACAATATAATTTATGGGATTCATATCTTTTATTATTTTTTTTTACACATATATTTCATCAATTTAAAAAAAAAAATATATATATATATATATATATATATA